>NC_134405.1:165528788-165741288 GCF_038048845.1 Mixophyes fleayi
TCTACTGCCCAACAGGACCCAAATTTCTCATACTTGGTAACTTTGCAGCCTGGCTCCCACACTTCCTGCCCTCTGACCTTCCCTCTCTCATCCTGGGCCATTTCAGTATTCCCATTGACGACCCCTCGGACACTGCAGCCACCAAACTGCTCTCTCTATCTCAATGGTCAACCTCTACCACCAACAGCCTCAGTCACTCCCTAGACCTCGTCTTCATCGACCTCTATACCATTTCTGACTTCTCCAGCCTTCTATTCCCATTCTCTGACTACCATCTCCTCATCTGGCCCCCAGCACCTTCCACCAAATTCTACTCATCAAATGCAGTCTTGAAGGTCTAGACTTTGCAATCTGTCAAAACACTCCACTGCCCAATTAGATGCCTGGCATGCCCCAACTAAGCTGTCTCCAAGTACAATTGAACTTTCACCTCTGTCCTGCCATCTCGGTTGGCCACCAGCACCAAACCATGGCACTAAAAACATACTCCATTCTTACAAAAATAAAGTTCTTGCACTGCCGACCCCCACTGGAGGAAGTCTCGCTATCTCACTGACGTCCTTCACTTTAAATTCATTCTCTCATCCTACATGTCCATCCTCTCCAAGGCTAAGCAATACTTCTTTAAGTCTTAACTTCTCCATCCCTTTTAACCATAGGCATCTCTTTGCCACATTAAACTCCCTAGTATGTGCGAACCTTGACTTTGCCACCTTCTTCTACTCTAAAATTGAAAGCATCAGATTGGAAACCTCCTCCTCTAAGGCCCCTCACTCTCCACTACCCCCTGTCTCCAATCACCAGCCCTTTCTTGTTCTTCCCCACCAAAGGAAATGTATATGTCAAAGCAAAATTGTTCATACTTGCATAGAAATGTAATAGATATTTATAATCAGTGAGATTAGGCCTATGTCAAACTTCATTCCTAGCCCTTTGGGAAAATACAGTACTCAATTGTCTTCCTAAATCACTGGCTTAATATAGTCATATTTCATGACTATTGTAAAATTATATTTCTAAGATATACCAAAGGAAACATACTGGAGGGGAAATGTGTGTCCCGTAGACTGTAAGCTTGTGAGCAGGGCCTTCTCACCTCTTTGTCCGTATTACCCAGTATTGTTTATTACTGTATTTGTCCCCATTTGTAAAGCACTATGGAATTTGCTGGCGCTATATAAATAAATGTTGATGTGTTAAAAAAACCATAAGAAATGTCATCAGCATATGCACAAACCTGGTGTGGTGACCTCACAATGAGGGGGTCGGTGGAAACCAGTGTGTATAAATATGATGGAATTAATGTTAGACGTTGCCAGTCTTTTGCTGTACGCTTTCTTGCCATCCTCCAGATGCAAATTGAAAGAAATTACTCGAGTGTTCTGTTTTCATCCTTATTTTAGAGAAATAGTTTTACATTATTTTACTACTATGCCATTTAATTACGATCTTTTTTATACCTTCAGCATTGTGACATTTTACACCCTATTAAAAACTTTATTTAATAACATTCTGTTGTTGTGTCCTTCAGAAATGCACATGCTAGATAGCTTAGTTATTGTAACAGTATATAACTAAAATACAAGGGATTGATTGGTTTACGATAACTCTGGTTAATTTATGTTCGATTGTAAAAAGGCAAGGAGAAACGAAGAACTTTCACAAAGTGTTCGCTTTAAAATCAAAACTTGGTGGTGGCAATTAATAGGGATTGTGAGAGATGATAAAAAGGGGGTTTTAATCATTTTTAGACAGACCAGGTGGTTATGTTGTGGTTATCCCTTTGTCATGTACACATCACACAGGCTCAGCTGAGTGCTGGAGGTGACAGACTACTTTTTCCTCTATTTGTCTAAAGTAAATATAAAATAGCAAAAGAAAAAGGGATGTGTGGCCAGCAGGTACAGAGAAAAAACAAGAAAATATGAAGAAAATATGAGTGGGACAAGCAAAAAACCATAACCACAACCCTCTGAATGAGCCTGCTCATAGTGATATACCAAAACTGTGTCCACCAATAACACAACAAAATGTATAAAGGTTAGCATCTCCTTTAAATAGAACATTTACTTAACTGTTTTACTAAACATCTAAAAGAAGTTATGTTTTTTGCATCATCAACCTAACCAAACTATTGTTCTCTTTTGCCATCAGGTTACTGTGGCTGCGTATCAGAGTCGTGGTGGGCTAGATGTCATGACTTATGACACTTCTTCGTCAGCAGATGCAGGATGGAAGACTTTCAGAAAAGTGAATCCAAATTGATTTGAAGCCCTGCAGTCCATGCCTTTAATAGATATCAATTAATCTAAAGATGTACTGTATGTAACACTATTATAATTAAAGTTACTTGACATTCAGTCACTATGGAGGATTAGTCAATAAGTTGTCCTGAAACCTGAATAATCAGTAATGCTGGATATATAATTTGTGGTCTTACTCCACCTTCTGATCTAGTTTCCCAGGTGGCCCAAGTACTTCTAATACCAACCATAACACTAGGTTGCCAAACACCCTTGCATAATAAATACAAGAGGTAAGAAAAGTATCAAACTGAGGTCAATATGTACTCTGCAACAGTGAACAAGGAGCATACACTGGACCTAAAGGATTTGGACACAAAATGAACTGTGGTTATTATGTGTATTTCTACACAGTCCATGTGATATCAAGCAACTATTTCAATACAGTATATGGAAGTGACTTTAAAAGCCCGAGACTTATGTATCATCATAACTGGGCAGCAAAACAAATATGCTGTATCTCAATATAGCAATACCACTTTCAGACTTTGAGCTATTTTAATCAGACAAGTGACAAATACTAGAAACTGAAAACGGTTACACAGGTAACAGTAGAAAAGATATTGTTGCCCAGACCAACCTAACATTTGCTTTTCATTTGCAAACTACAAAAGTAAAAAAAAAAAAAAAAAGTATTTTTTATCTATGCAACTACCTTCAAAGTGTGACCCATTAAATTTAGCATCAGTAACTTATACTGTCTATGATTGATCCAATATAGTCTCTCTCCAACGGCTGCTGTCAACCTAATAGTTGACAATTAATGGGCAAAAATGTCATACATTTATGAAACCTGTACTGACACTCTTTATAAACCTAGCATAATTTGCATTTTACACCTGTCCTAGCTAGGTCTGAAGTAATGTAAGCAAAGTGCCTTATTAGTGCTAGTGTTTCTATTGCATGAACTAGTAACCTGGTATAAATGACACGCCACAGTCCTACCAATAAGTTTCGGCCATTTTAGGTCATTAAGTATGAGTCAAGTTCAACTGCCTATGAAAAAGGCTTTATTAAATACAACTTAATGTTTCAGATACAGCTAAGTAACTATTGTCATGTTCATCTGCTGATATCAAATTAAAATTGGCTAACTGACAAACCAATGGTGACGATATCAAAATGTTTGGTTTGTTATGTTTTTAAAATTTAGGGTAATACCTGTTTTCCAGGTCCTTAACATAAAAGTCGAGGCATAAAAGTGAGAAGACTTCTCTGTTTTAGTGATTTCTAATGACTGCATGCACAAGGCCACTGTGTTTTAACAGGAGCAGCTTGGCCTCATGTTATGATATCTTGCTTCACTCAATACTGTAAACTTGGTGCAGTCTACCTAAGATATAGACAAACACTGTTAATTAGTTATAGGAACAGTAATACTATTAGTGCCTTTTATTTGAGGAATAGTAAAAGTGACAGGCCATTGAAACTCCTGAAGAGAAATAACTGCAAACAGCTGCAATCCGTAAAAAAAAACCTGACTTTTTTGGGTCAAATTCTGTTAATCCATGAACTAAACACTGAGCATAAATTATACAATTTTTATAGGAGCATTCCTTTGAATAATTTGCTCATGCAGGAAAAAAAAATATATAAAATTAATAATATATATATATATATACACACACACACACACATATACATACACATACATACATACATACATATACCCATATACTCACATGCCCCACACACGTCTTAGTTCTGGGTATTCCATATATCCTACATATTAATGTCACTTGTGCATTATAATATGTATGCTACAGATATAAGAAAAAGATATGTAATTATTAAAAAGCAACACTGCAACTATAAAACGTAACTGGAGCTAAGGTGTCATATCTGTCAGTGATGAAGCAGTTAACAGACAAGCACAAGCAGCTACAGGCTACTGTGCCAGGGAACGAGCAATGGCCTAGTAAATTTTGCACAGCTTAAGGCACCAGTGCATGGATGAATCTGCTCTTCAGTAAACGCCACTCTCTAGTACCGTGTTAATTAATTGTGCGTGCAGAAACCACAACAAACGGCTACAGTTACATTTGCACAGACAGCCACGGGTTACGCAGGGCAGCCTACAAAGAAGTGACCCTCAACAGTTAAGTGTACAAGCTGCACATCTGAGCATCGACACAAACAATGCTGTGCAGGCCAGTCCGAGGCTTGTTATTGTGTGCAGCATTCGGAGGAGGAGGAAATTCACAAACGACAAAAGCCACTTCCCTCTTCACGTATGATCACACAGCTCACTTTCTGCACCCTGCTTTACCCAAACTAACAACACAAATAAAGGCCACATGGAACCAGCCCCTAGGGATAGGTCGTGAAAAGGAAACAAAACTAGAAGATTTTTCATGGAGATCAACAAACAAAAATGAAAGCCACTTACAGAGAGAGGAAGGAACAGGCTGCCAACTTAATCTGATTGTACGACGGCTGTAAAAGTGTCTAAGCATTGACACAGCTGCCGTCAAACAAGCTCACTGAGCGCGAATACAGATTGTGATTGCTTTGCAGCACAGCCGACACTGACCTGCTCCCGGGGAAGACGTCGCAACGCTGATCGTGCGTTCCAACTGTGCTGGCGACAGGCACTGGTACAACTGCACATTACAGGTCTTACCAGTTGGGTACCAGAAGTTCAGAGAAATGGACAAATGCCAACAACAAAAATCGGAAGCTATCTCCACCCCTAGGGCTGTTTGTTTTTTTTTATTCCGCTAAATAACTGGTTCATTATATTATTTGCTGCTATCTAATGCAGTTATGAGGAAATGCACAGACAAAAAGGTGCAACTGCAACTCTTAATATAAATAACTGAAGACATTTATTTTTAGACTTGAGAACAGTATATATAACGGAACATTAAAAAGAATCCTTAAGGTTAGATAAAAAAAAATTGAGCCACAAGTAGATCAGTAATAATTTAACTTAATTAGAAGCATATGTTTTTAGAACACAGCTTTACAAATATTAACAGTGCATAATTGCCCCACCACTAAATTGTTTAGCTTAATTAACAATTATTACTTTTTTACTATTTTTCACCAAATAATAATAAAAATAATTGTCAAATTGTATCCATGGCTGTCATATATTTCTTATATATTACTTTAAACCCGCACATAGATATTTTTGTTCAAGCCAGAAAAAATTTAAAAAGAGGATCACTTGTTTCACCTTACTATTGTATGATGATGTATCTGGTGCTATTGCGCAATCAACTTGTGTAGAGGGAGTTTAAAAGTACTTAAGGAAATAATTTGGCTAAACTTTGCCAATTTATTTTATAATTATTTTGTACAACTTTTCTTAGTATGGGGAGTTTCTTAGATTTACTGCATACTCAAGGGCATGCAGAATGTATACAAATGTATGCCTGGTTTCTTAAACATAAATCCTCTCATGCCCGATAATAGGGTGCTCACACTGCGTGACAACCTTATATCGAGCTTCAAGAATAACAACATTGTGTCATCTTTATGACGTTACAAAATGATTATATGCCCAAACCACTAAATGACATGTGCAATCTTGAATCCCGCAAATATCCTTCAATGCTTATACACTGTAATGTGTGCAACAAAGCACTCGTTTGATCAACAGATTGCAAATGATTGGACTGTTATGTTTGTGTCTCATTGCGTGATGAGATTGTACAGATATTCAGAAGCAATAAAAATGTGTGTGTGTGTGTGTGTGTGTGTATTGGGGCCTGCTTTAAAAAGATGTCACTGTGTATTTCCATGACCTATTTAAAAGCAGACTTATCTTTGTATACAGATATTTAATATCTGCCTATATGATATGCTGATAAGTGTCATAAGTTCTGATGCAACCTACCTAAGGTAGATCTCTTGAGTTCGATTCCCAACCATGGCCTTATCCATGTGGAGTTTGTATATTCTACCCGTGTTTGCGTGGATTTCCTCCAGGTGCTCCGCTTTCCTCCCACACTCCAAAAACATACTAGTAGGTTTATCGACTGCTGACAAAATTAACCTTAGTCTGTGTGTTAGGGAATTTAGATTGTAAGCTCCAATAGGGCACGGACTGATGTGAGTGAAATATAATCTCTGTACAGCACTGTAGAATTGGTTGCGCTATATAAATAATGATGATGATACATCCTAGATCAAGGGTAGTCTTGGGAATAAAAGTTAAGGACATTAAAGTACACCGTTCAAACATTCTTTACTTTGTGGGCCCAATTCCTGACTGGATGCATAGTCAGTTTGCTCCTTGTCCCTAGGGACAGAATACAATACATAAATACTAACGTGTGGGCTTTCTAGAATCATTTGATGCTGCACATTTTACAAATCTACTACATTTAATCTTCAGCTATATAAATGGCAGTTCACCCTTCCAGCTTGTTTTCATTTGCAGGTACGTGTCTGTATGCTTGCTGTGGCTTCAGATGCTCTAACTCAAATGTACATTACGGGTGGGTCAATCTGTTTCACTGGGTCCTGATTGTCATATATGGAACACATGAATGCCTCTTTTGGGGTCATGGGTGGGGGCAAAAAAAAATAAAAAAATATCACACCGACACCTGGATTCCAAGGAGAATAAGAGTTGAGCTATAACTTTTTGAGTTTGTAAGTAAGTACAATGGTTTGGGTAGAAAGTAAATGTAAAAGTAAAACTGCATAACTAACCCTAGAGCTACCACCCTAGATTTGTACTAGCAATATTGGGGGACAGACAGCAAGGGGTCCCGTTGATTTCATTATTACCAGCATGAGCGTGGAGTCCCCCCTACCATAACATCAAACCAGTCCCGGGCTGGTCAGGACAGAGCTGGATTCCTTATGGAGATCAGATCCGCAGAAGAAAAAAACCACGCAGCTATAGTGCTGTTGAAAGTAAAATCAGGGGGATCCCATGATTTTTGTGCACACAATATTGCTAGTAATAGCCTAGGCTGGCAGCACTAGGGTTGGTTTAGCTGTTTGGGTAGAGGGAGGACACGTATTTTTTTTATTATTATTTTTAAACTTACTTCTGGGGTTTCTGGATTGGTTGATTTTGTTTTTTTACTGTCGACCTTTTTACTGCGTTGACATTCCGAATGAATCCAATCTATGATAATCTAAAGGAGTTTAAACCTCAGTGAGCCGGAGGGCATGAGTAAGTTAGCTCTCTGTGGTGGCAGCTTAATGTAGGTCGTTTGCAGTGTTCTGTTGGGTGATTTCAGACAATTTTGTAGCCTGTCTGAAAACAATTATACTGTGTGACTCATTTCATTCACACTAAAAATGTGATAAGTGTGTTCATGACATTTCTGTTTAAATATGTTATAAAAAGGTTCACAGACTCTAAAAGAAGAGATGAGTAGCAGATGAAGTATATAAAATAAGCATTTCAGGTGGGGAGTATAGAATTAAGTTACAGACCATAAATGGAGACACAGGTAATATTTCAAACCTTTACTAGTATACAACATAATAATGTACAATGGATATTTGGCAACAAACATTTATATTTTAAATCAAACCTTAGGCATTGATATGTTAAGTTGATGATGATATCTATGCATTAATTCGACTTACAAGACAAAAAGGGGTGAGCAACTGCAGATAACTTGATTGTAAATTTCAACCTGTGGCAGGAGCAGCCAGTTTAGTAAAAAAAAATTCCACAGAGCAGGAATAGTTGTGTTGCAGTGCATGAACTATGCATCACACCTGCCAATTTATGGTTGAATGTTGAGTGGTGCAAACAGCAAAAGGCAATAGAATTCTGAGCAGTGGAGGAAGGTAATATGGTAATATGGCAACAGGACTATAACCTTCTCAATGTTCGCCAAACACACAAGTGCATGTGTGACACCAACCTATAGACCTCTACATCCATGAGTGCTTGTTTCCAAGTGAAGGGTTCTGGTGCATATGTAAAGCTGTTTGACACATTTACCTGGCATGGGTTGTGTGCAGTCATTCCCTTAGAATTTAAGGTCAAGGCTAAATATTATTTAAATGGTACAATGCCTGAGACAGAAGTGCCCACAACCATCAACCAAACATCAGGTGAGTGACTCTTGTGGAAGAATGGTGTTGCATCCCTCCTGCACAATTCCATGCATTGGAAAAATCAATGCCACAATGCATACCACCTGTACTGGGCACACGTCAAACACACTATTAGGAGACATTATATTAGGGTTTCCATATTTTGCACACTAAATATACATGTAAAAAGGTAACTAAATACGGCATAGAAGGTCTGCTACCTAAAGTCAGCATAGAAGGTCTGCTACCTAAAGTCAGCATAGGAAGTAGGCTACCTAAAGTCAGCATAGAAAGTAGGCTACCTAAAGTCAGCATAGAAAGTAGGCTACCTAAAGTCAGCATAGAAAGTAGGCTACCTAAAGTCAGCATAGAAAGTAGGCTACCTAAAGTCAGCATAGAAAGTAGGCTACCTAAAGTCAGCATAGGAAGTAGGCTACCTAAAGTCAGCATAGGAAGTAGGCTACCTAAAGTCAGCATAGGAAGTAGGCTACCTAAAGTCAGCATAGGAAGTAGGCTACCTAAAGTCAGCATAGGAAGTAGGCTACCTAAATTTGGCATAGGAGGTTTATTTTCACCTTGACAAACATTTCGTTTTACATCATATAAGGCACTGCATAATAAGTTAATGGTAATTTTCCTGATACTTCTGTCAGTAAGTTCAAACTATAATTCTCAGCATGGAAGTCAGTCTTCAGAGAGGAGCAGCTAAAAGTATCCTGATAATCATCAGCTTTGTCCTCCTGCTACATACACCAGATGTCTACTGTCTTGTAAATTAATACACCTCACTGGGATCTCCCACAGAAAAGTTATGTAATCACTATTACCCCAGTGGAGAAGCAGTAAATGATCATTTCTGTGCATATGCAGCAATGAGGTCTGTCAGCAGCCATGTGCAAAAGCATTGTTCAAAACAATACAATGTAATGATAATAGTGGGCTATGTCACAATCTGCGCAAATAAAAGTGGGGGAAATCAAAGGTGAATCAAAGACATTATTTATCCAAAAAGCCTGAGTGATAAGGCCCCCCCCAATACATTGCATTTCTGCTGACCAATTACAGGGGGGACTCAAGTGCACCCTGCTGCTGGGGAGTGAGAAAATATATATTACAAGTTAACCCGTGCATGATACTCATGCATTCTAGTCAAATCAAGCTACTTAAGGTGTTAAAAAGGTTCTTGTCATGCATTTGGGCCATAGCCCAGGCCTCCTCAGGGGAAGAGCGTTACTTCCCGACGTAAGCGCCCTTTTTTAACGTGGTTTTGTCCACATGTCACCACCTCATCATTCTTCTCCATCGCCACATCTATCCAGATGTCTATCCAGACACAGGGATCTCTCTCAGCGGTCCTGAGTATCACACTCCTCTCACTCTGTCACCCCCGGCAACCACCAACCACTCCCCACTGTCACCCCCGGCAACCACCAACCACTCCCCACTGTCACCCCCGGCAACCACTCCCAACTGTCACTTCTCCTTCAAGAAATATATATATATATATATTTTTTTAAATCTTTATAAACACTTACCAAATTAAATTAACAAATTAAAAACATCTTAGTATATCAGATTTCAGCCCTTTCTGATTTTTTTTTTTTTACACACACACTAAGAATTTAGTAGGTCAGTGTATAACTCCGCCCAGCAGGTGGCGCTGCAGCTTGGTTTTATTTTTTACACACACACACACAGACAGACTAACACACGCCACTAAGCATTTATATTATAGATATTAATCCATAAATATATATAATATTTTGTGTGTAGGACATATGGTGCCTTTGTACAGTCTCTTTAGTTAAAACTGTCTTTCAGGTAGTTTGTTTATTTTTGTTTTTAAATAATTGTATTAGTTTTTCAAACATGTAACAAAACAGTCTGTTTGCTATTTAACAAAAAACATTGAGAGCAGTTTACCCATATATAGGGCAAATTATATTGTTATTAATAGTATACAGTCTTTGAACATTTTAGGCAGATTGTTCTCCGTTCTTAAAATATACAGAATAAGATTAAACAGGCTAAAATGAAACAAACACTAAATATTATACATAGCAAAAACAATACAAGAACAAACAGTAATGCAAATAAGTTCACAATGACGTGTGTAAAGCCGCTACGGAAAAAGGAGTAAATAGTTCTGCTTCGAACTCCTGACTTACATAGTCTCTTGTTCTAATAACCATCTGTGACAGGGTGGCAAAGGCAGTCCATCCTGTCTGTTGCTGCTAGGAACCAGCTGGGCTTACTTTGCCACCATTCCCTTTCGTTATCCCAAATGCGCCCTCTAACCGCAGTAGGAGGGGTTTACAAATGCTGCGACCACTGGACTCGTTACCGACATCCAGTACCGGGTTTCTTCTGGGTAACTGATGCTGCTAGTGTATCCTGTTACTGGTGCACCTGGTCTAGTACCCCTGACCTCTTCCTATGGATCAGGGTTGCTGTGGATGGATCCCGCCTGGCCTATCACACTGGCCAGAACTGCTGGGCAGCGGGGTGATACCGGAAAGCTGGGTCCAAACCTCAGGAACAGATTAGAGTTGGGTCTACTCTGTAGGTCACAGGGATAGAGAAGTTTCCAAGCAGGTCTTTGAAGGAAGTGATGTTTACTTGCTCACCCTGGTTGAAGGTACCAGGTAGCAGGTCAAATGAAACAAGAAGAACGATTTCAATACAAAAGCAGTGTTTTTTTATATAGTTTTTGGACACAGCCTCAAAGGGTAAGCCAGCCCCATGGGGTCTGAGCTATTTTTAGAATCAGGATGCAATGTGTTTACCCAAACATGAATTTACATTCAATGCAAAGCTAAAAATATTTAGACTTATCTGTGATATTCTAAAACTTGCTGTGATTTCCTGCATCTTATTTTGGATACAAAGAAAATCTAACAGCATGTCTAATTTAAGCTTCCTGTGTCTTCGGGTGCTGGACCCTCACACATCAAAAGAACTAATTAACATAAGATTAACATGGATCCTTTTGTCAGACAGTTGCAGTATACACATACCCAATGGAAAGTTACAAAACCCCAAACAAGTCATTTCCCTACCAAAATACACAAAAGACCTCCTCAACAAAGGCTTATTGCATCAGGTATATACCTCAGAAATAATGCATTTCCACTAGCAAACTTAAAACGAATTTCCTCCCCTGGTCTCAGAAATAAAGATATTTCCTTTACCAACATACACACAATATCAAAAATAAGTACATTTGCAATTATATAAATAAGTGCCCTGCACTATTTCCTTTAAATAAATTTATACTATAAGTTATTTACAAGTGATCCAGTCACATCATTTTGAGATATATCTAAACATGGCTCAGTGGGCAAAGGCAATAGTGTTTTGGAAGCCAATCCCTTCCTGGCGCTTGTCCAAATGTAATTTTTTTTGTGCAGATCCTTTAGTTTCTCCATAGGAACTCTGTGATAAGTTTTGTGCATCTGCATGCGTTAGAGATACAGATTGGGGACATCTGTATTGGATATAACAGTTTTGGGAAGTCCATTGATTTTATTACTGCATTTCTACCAGAAGGACAGAAAATTGTAGGCTGTAAATACCTCCCTGCCCTCCCACTTGAAACCCAGGAAATATAGATTTATTGTATATACTGTGACATGGTGAAGTTGGGGTATATGAACATCTACTATTCTTCCTCACCACCTACTCGGTATATGGGACACACTGACCCACTCCAGGGGGGTAAATGTATGAACATGCGGGTTCTTCAACACCCGCGTGTTCGGCGATTAAATTTTAAGCGGCACTGCATTGTAAAGGGGAGTTTCCCTTTACAATGCAGCGCCGCTTAAAATTTAATCGCCGAACACGCGGGTGTTTAAGAACCCGCATGTTCATACATTTACCCCCCAGGTAGGGCCAGATTATTTTTTTTTTTTATTAGCTGGGGTAATAACAAGAAGACAGGAGGCGTTGGGGGTTATTTTATCAATCACTAGGACCACTACTGCAGCAATCTCAATACTCTCATAAGCACTGAATGAAACAAAGTTTCATTCAGCAAGTGTAGGATGCAGAGTCCTAGAGCTAGGCACTGCATTTTAGTAAGAGGCCCACTTGTAGATTTTTGCTGCAATTCTCGCTCAACCACTGTAGCGTAGTATAGTAAAAAGACACAGCTTAGTCTGACTTTGTGATATATTCACATGATGAGCAAACTTAATTTATTACAGATACAAATATGAGATTTACCAAAACAAGAAAAATATTAAATACATTCAAAATAAAACAAGTGTTCTAAGTTTGTAAACACTGACATGTACAGTCAAAACACAAGCAACATAAATAAAAGGCATGAAAATTGTAAGAGTACAGGTTTAAAGCTATAGTTGTGCTTCACATACACAATACAAATACAATACTGCAAAATCAAATCTAGGACTCGTGCGGTGTGTGTCTTTCCAATGAAACTTAACCAATAATGTTTGAACAGTTGTTTTAATTGAGTAGCTATCCTACATCAGGTTTGCAAGATAACTGCTGGCACCAGGTATTGGAGTACAATATTAAATTGCTAGTTTACATAAATGTGCAGAAAGAGGGAGAGGGGGAAAGAAAAAAAAAGAGAGGAGAGAGAGGAAGTGCAAGAGGGCATAGAAGCTCCCATATCATTCTTGATCAAATATCCCTCTGTAAACCAGGGAGGAAGATTATTTTTGTGGATAAAATCAACAACTTTCCAAACTTTATTTAGTACCTTCAGTACAAGCAGACATAAGTGTGAACACAACCAAAAAATGAAACACACACATAAGCATGACATGTCACAGCTAGTCAGATTTGACTTCAAAATATCAGCTACAGGCAAGTTAAGTTACAGAACAGTGCAGTGATCTTCAGTTGGCAATCTGCCTCCTGTTGCCCTTGTAAAACACTGATCCAACATTATAACAGCTGCAGCCCAAAAATAATTGCTCAGAACAATCAAATTCCGATACAAAGAGACAAATGCCAGTCAGGAAGCCATCAGGGTATTTTAAAAGTAAGGGAAGATGTATTTCCATCGACATCAATAGAGATAACTTGTAAAGGTAGAAGCCGGCTGTAGAGTTTAGGTTTACTGGCTACCTGGCTTTTGTAATTGTATCCAGATATTATTTAAATTATGTACATAAAATTTGGTTGGCTAATGAACACTATTGGCATCTCAGATAACCAGCCAAACAGGAAGTATAAAGTGAGGGGAATGCTACAATATCTCCATGTGGCCAGATCCATGCACAACCAAATTTGTTGCCTGCTTAACACTCTCACCAAGATCATTTTCTCTGTTAACTGTAGTGTTAAAAAAGCTTTCATCTTCCCAATCAAGCCAATGTTTTATAACAGTGAAGATCATGCAGGAGTATACAGAATAATTCATTTCAAAATATGAGGACATATATCCTGCATGCTTTCAATTCACTGTCAGCTTCATGCTGTATGGTACCAAGAGAAATAGCTAAAGGGTCTTACTCATGGCTTCTCCAACAGGCCAAACAGTTACTCTACCAGAAAGAACCCATTAATCTGGGGAGAGTAGGACTTTTTATAAACAAAATACATTAGGAAAGCTATTCACATTTACTTCAATAACTTAGATTATACAGTTTAATGACATAGTTTTGCACAACATAACAAAAAGAACAGAAAACTTCTGCTTGGTTAAGAACATACACAAATAACCACCTGAATCACAGTAACAATAATTTTAAAATTCGGGAACTTAAAAACTGTCCAAATGGAGACACCTGCTGGGCAAAATAATAAACTTCAACTATAAATACAATTTCTAGTGGTATGCATCATGTGAGTTCAATTAGTTGTGGTTATCGCTGTTTACTGAATCCAGCTTAGCCACGTATAAACAAAATAAAGAGCAACATCACTGTTTGGGGCAGAGGTTGAAAACCTTAAACTACAGCAACATTGAGTTTTATACAGTACATATGTAGGGAATATTAATAACAAATGCTAGTGTGTTTTCTACCAATTAAAGGAAAATATGAATGATTGTATATCATGTAACATTTGAATAAAATTTTGGTTCAGCAAGGTATATAAAGGCCCAATAACAGGTTTCAAAATTTAACAAAAGAGCACTATGCATAAGTAATAATGACCCACTACCCTATGTCATGATTTAAAGGACATTAGATTGTGACCAAATATGAATTCTTTTGAAATGTCGACTGTCGAAACAACATTTTGATTAGAAAAGCCCTAATGGGCTGAAAGCCCAACATATTTTTACAAAAATTAACTTAACCTTTTTTTTTTTTTTTTTGCAATCGATTAATTTCTGCCATAAGGGTTTACTTCAGTGGTCCTTTTTGTCACACAGAATGGTTGACGCATGTCTCTTCTGCACTGCAGTAGTGTTCTAGAACAGTGATCAAATATTGCATAGGGGAAAATTGGTCATGTTCCCTAGGCCGCCCCTAACTGTGGCTGTGATGGTGAGATCTCAAAAGAGTTTGTGCTGCAAAGTGCAACTCACCCATTGGGTAACACAGATTTCATACTAAAGGGAAAATGCAATTAGCCGGACATTCGAGACACTTTGTAGGCGGAGAATTCACAGAAATATCCACTCATTCCGCACACCCCACAGAGGTGTGAGGAAAAATGAGCGGAGATTTCTACAGTAATTGTCGGCAATGTGTGCGTCACAATGCTCGCGCACCACATCGCCAGAAATTGAATTTCCCCCTATGTTTTTTTCTAATATGGTATCTGAGGACCAAATCCAACTGTTCCTGTGCACTTTGATTACATGAAGGTTTTCAAGAATTATTTTTACCATTAATTCTTTCCTCAAAACAATACATGGCAGCAGTTTGCAATTGGTAGAATCCCTCTCCAGCTTAGTTATGAACCCCCCCCCACCCTCTGGGTGGTAAATAGTCCCTCCTTTTCCTCTATGTCTGAGTGACTTCCCAAGCTTTCTTTCAAAAATATAAACAAAGTATGGGTGGGAAACTGGGTAGTCACGGAGTATTACAAGGAAAAGGGATTAACAAGTAAGCAAATTTAGCATTTTTCCTATTCAATCCTCCATGGCAGTCATTACAATGGGATGTACCCATGCAATACAATAGGGAGGGGCCACACATACAAAAAAACAAAAAAATAGCCACATATGCTGCAAAATCATAAACTTATATCACTTTCAGATCGCTACCCCGGCAATATCCCGGGTATATGAACAAGGGATATTGCCGGGGAACAGTGCAGGACACCCAGGCAAATATCTGACTAGAACGTGTTCACCCTGAACACGGGTCTGCCCAGGTCTCTCTGGCAACACCTCTTGGCTCTTTTTGTGATATTTTTTTTTCTTTCTTTAACTTTACAATGGTGTTTGGTGAGACCAGGGAATAACCCTCCAAAAGACCCGGGTCTAATTCCTAAGCCGTGTAGATGCCCCGGGACCCATTCACACTGAGCCTAGACCCGGGTCGTCGGGGCTCGCCCCAGCAAAACCCCGGGTCTTTTATGCAATGTGAATGGGGTCTTATTTAGTGGCTGAGCTGCGGACATGTCTCCCAAACTGAAAATCAATGGAGAATAAGATATTCACATAATGGCTCGTGAAGGTATGACTAGACCTCCAACCAGCTGCTCTGAAAAGCTGTTGCTGAGGCCTGAGCCTTTCTAGCCCAAAATGTTGCTACTGCCCGTGTTGAGGTGGCTCTCAGTATCTCTGGCACCTTACACCCATTCCTTTTGAATGCCTGTACAATAACTTGGCTGATCTATCTAGAAATAGCTTGCTTAGAAGGGGGAACACCCTTCCAGATGAACCACAAAGAGTTCCTCTCTGTTTCTGGATCCTAGTGACCTGGATAAATATATGGAAATTGCCCTAAGGGCAGTTTTCTTCCTTATTAATCATTAAGTTGTGGACAAATGGAAGGGTAGTCATGTGGAATGTAGAGACAACTTTATACAGAAATGCTGGATAAATACCACTTTATCTGCATAGATTTCCAGAAATGGCTCCTTACACCACAGTGCTTGTTAGTCTTCAACTCTGCAAGCAGAAGTAATTGCTATTAAGACCACCACTTTTCATGTCATCCATTTCAAGAAAACTTCTTGCAGTGGTTCAAAAGTGTCAGATATCAAAGTGTTGAGCACTAAGTTAAGATCCCATGGAGCCACAAAGGATTTGATGGAAGGACGGGGTCCTCTTTACTGCTTGCAAGAAGTAAATAATCAAATCTTCTGTAGCTAACTTGGTATCCAAGAACACACTCATCCTGAAGTTAAGGAATTCTGTAATAGATTAATGAAGAATTCTTCTTTCTTGACTTAACATAATGCTTATTACATGTTCTGAGACTCCCTTACTTTGAGTAGTCCCACTCAATTATCACATCAATAAAGCTAGCAGATCAGGAATGGATGATGAATTGGGCCTTGGTGTAGGAGCCCTTACTGAAGAGGTACAGGACATGATTGCTCCTGTAGCATCTTACAGGCTACAGGGAACCTCAGAAAGTTAGGCCAAATGGAAGAATTGCTATTACTTCTGCCTTCTCTTTTCGGATATATCTTAAAATGCATGCAATGAGTGGAAATGGAGGAAAGACATAACCCAGGTGAAAAGTCCATACAACCCTCAGAGCATCTTTTCCTTCTGTCTTTCGAACTTTGTGCCGAGAGAAGAACCTGGGTACCTTGGCATTTTTGTTTGTTGACATGTCCACTAGAGGAAGCCCAAAATGTCCCTATTTGTGACTGGAATACTTCCTGGTGTATAGACCATTCTCCTGGATTAATATTTTCTCGACTGAGGTAATCGGTTATTACGTTCTGCTTACCTGCTACATGCAGCACCGAGAGACTTCAGATTTCCCTCTACCCAAAACATGATCCTTGTGTCACGGAATACTGAGGAGGACTGGGGATCCCCTGGGTCTGTTTAGCTTAACGCTACTCTTACCTAAAAAGGTACAGAATCTAACGAGGCAGGTTGACTTCGCCAGAGACCCCTGCAAGGAGGTATGGGCTTCGCAGCCACTGCCCCGTAGGTTGCGGCCCTCTGTGTGAGTACTAGACAAGACCCACTAGAAGAGTTGAAAGCAGATGATATACTGCAACGAGGCATCACTGGACAATAGACTGAACACGAGGAAGTGACACTGAACAGCACAGTGATGAGTCACTGGAACAGCAGGTTGAGCCAGGTAGCAATGAGATAATGTGGATAGGGTGCTAAGGAGCACAGGAGTTACGTCCAAACATTTCACCAGTGTGAGCAGAACAGCCACCTCACTGCCATGTCAGTGACTTATATACACAGAGGATGAAGGGGAGCCAATCAGAAAGTATTTGAGAAGTGATAAAAAAAAATGGCGGGCACCATGTAGCAGCGGCGCTTAATGCCGGAGAAGCTGTCTGTGTGGAGCAGGTAAGTTCATCAGGATCTGCTTGCGGGACCGGCGTGCGAAACCTTGCTACTTCCACCATCAAATATCTGCTTCTGGTACCTACCTGGTGATTTATGAAGGCAAACACACTATTGTGATCTGAGAATCTCCTGAAATTCTTCCCTTTTAGATGAAGATGAAAGTGCTGAATTGCATTCCATGTGGCTCTCTTTTCCAAGACATGAAGTCTTTTTCTCGCTTTGTGGCCAAGTACCTTACACCATCTGTCCCTGGAAGTGGGCTCCCCAGCCTGTGACCACGGCATTTGTTGTGAGTACTATCCATTCTAACTCCAAAACTTAAACTCCTCATCTTTAACTTTGGGCTTGGTCACCAACTGAGAGAGGGCCTGGTGGCTTTTGACAAGGTGATGGCATGATTCTGAGAAGTCTGCTTGTGATCCCACTGTGTTAGAAGATCCCACTGGTGATTTCACATGTACCATCTTGCCCAAGGAATGATCTCTATGACAGAGGAATACATTCCCAACAATTGGATGTCCCTATGGTAATGACATTTGCTGATGAGTTAGCGTACCATTTTGATACACCTTTCTTATGATAGAGACAATATGTTCAGTATGGTGTTTATCTGAAACTTTATTTGTTGTTATGTGATGAGATGACTTTTCGTCTTGTTCACAATCCAGCAATGTTCTTGTAGAAATGCTCTCATCTGAACTGTTCTGTAGCAGACAATGCATTTTGAACTCCCCACCACAAGAATATTGCCTAGACAGGGCCATATATCATGACCACTAATTTTCTCAATTCCACCACCAGAGTAACTAGCAATTTCTCAAGACATGTTGCCAGTCCAAAGGACTGGAAGGTGATCTCAAAGTGCTAGCCCAAAGCCCAGAACGTCAAGGAATTTCTTGTTCTGAACTACAACGGGAATATGAAAATAGGAATGCTGGAGGTCTACGGATGTAAGCAAATCTCCTTTGTTGATGACTGCGAGTACTGAATACATAGTCTCCATGCAAAAATGCCTGATGTGGACAAACTTCAATTCAAATCCAGAACCGTGTAAAAGGCTCCTGATGACTTTCTGACAAGGAAGAGTCTGCTTTCTTGACCTGCAGGAACAAGAGAAATTATATCAGCCTCTCAAAGATTGCAGACTCTTTTTGCAAGGCTACCAATTCTATGAGGGTTTCCAGAGTCCTGGATCGGACAAAGAAGTGCCCCATGGATACTGAGGAAACTATTTTGAATCCGTTCCTTATAATGTAAAAAACCCACTAATATGTGATAGCATGGGTCTATATTTCTGCATAGTGTGCAATTCTGCTTCCTACTGGTGATTGTGCATGGTGATCTGAGGCTTGTGTGCTACTTGCCCATCCAATCCATGAAGCTCCTCAGTTCTTGCGCTGTTACTTCCAGAGGCAGTTTAGAAGTGAGTGTTGCAACAGAGGACACTCTATGTGCTTCAGCACTTAGCAGTAACATTCTGTGACCTTGTGTATCCTACCACATCGCAGCTGAGCCGTTGTTGCTCCTAGACATTCCCCCTTCTCAAAAACACCACTTACAGGTGACTGGCCAACTCTAGCAGGCCACAAATTTGACAAACTGATTTGGGAAAAGGTGGCATTCTATGACAGAGACACATTGAGAGTAACTTAGGTCTTCAGCATGACCCTTTCTACTGCTAATGTTTGAGATAAATAGATAGATAGATAATTGGTATAGTGTATATTTATAAAATGCACCTCAAAACCCAATACAGTGAAACAGAAGGATATTAGAGACAACAAAGTATTTTCAGTGTAGTCAGCAAGTAGCAGCTTTCAACCAAGAAGTCAACATTTTTATTAATTATGTTTTGGTACTTATCTTCTTTCTTAATTGTGTACGTTTGTTTTTTAAATAGGAGAAGTGATCACACAATTATTAGGACAGTGCTGTATCTGTGACAAGTTGCATAAGGGTAGAGGCACACTAGCACTTTGTGCTTGTCTGATCATTATGTCTGCACATGTCTACGGAATTCATAGAGCATATCCTCTGCAGTTTGACATGAAGTTAGTGTTGACATTAACTGCAGTAGTCCAGGATCTTGGGGCTAACATACAGTAGTGTGCAACTACCATTAGCGACGGGCTGGAGCACAGGCAGGTGCAAATCTGGAGCTAGCAATATGACGTATGGCTGGGGTAAATTTATCATAGGAATAGAAATGAAGTAGAGAAGATACAACTGTTGTTCAGACAATATAAGAAGGTTTATTATCTTTTGCATGAATAAGGTATGTTCTAACATGGTACCTAACATGGTGGAAGCGATTATCTTTGATGACACAACTGATCTAATTGTGTGAACAAGCAGTAGATGTAGTGTGCGTCGTGTAAATTCAAAAACTTTGCACTGCAAATTCTTCAAAAAGTACACATATATGCACGCAGGCAGATTTGTGCACACCTTGGACACTTGCGTCTCCTTACGTCCTGAAATGCAGAATGCGGGAGGGAATGGGCGGTCTAAGGTAGGCCGAGTACAGTAAGGGCGTGTGAATGCAGCGGAGGTAGATCAGCACAGAGACGCTTATATACCTGTCAAGGTCCGTGCAAATACACGCGGATGATGATGATAATGACCGCTGCCAGCACTAAGGAGCAAGCTTATTGCAGATCCCCTCTGAAGCAGATATTTGCTTTTTGCATTGATAGTGCTTAGAATATAGGAATTTGCGGATGTATTTTTGAAAATAATTGTTTTGCTACTTTCACTTGTACACGAGAAGGGGTATTATATCAAGCCCAATAGAAATGTGTTTTTTGGTATCGAAACATGTTACAACTAGCTCATCAACGCAAGAAAAGTTTTGTGTATGCCGGACGTAAACCTGGCATAAATGGTGCAGGTGTAGAGTGGATGCATCTTCTGCTATGATTAAACATATTGGAGTAAATATGCTGATTTTACGGGCAGCTTTAGCGTAAATTGCATCAGCAACAAGACCCCATTTCTCTCCTTCAAAAAATCTATTAACATTATACTAGTGGACAGTTTGCTCTGATATGCTAAACCCAGATGTTCACAAATCCTGGTGATGCATTTGAAGAATTTGTTAAGTTTTAGACAACCACCACCCAATCCACCCCTCCTATATGCTACCAATACACAGAGAGGAACAAGTCAGAAAGAGGGGTGGAATGTCCTATAATGTATGATCACCTTCATACTTGCCAAAATGTTACAATCACTTTCCAGAGACACTTAGGTGCTGAGCTGGTGCATCTAAGCACAGCACTCACATTACAGTTGTGGCAGACCATGAAGAACTACAATCCCCATCATGAAATGTTTACTAGATTTGAATCTTGCATTTTAATAAATACTAAAGAAACCTAGTTGTAACAGCCTTAAATTAATGTAATGACTAAATGACTTTATTAACACAATTCAGTAACTTTTTTTTATACAATATATTACATGCAGAAATTTTAACAACGGAGTATAATGAATAACTATATTATCAATCGCTATATTAAAGGAACTAAAGAATTTCTTTATACGCTACATTATATGTACAACTTCCTCCATCAAAGTTACATTGCTGACCATGTTCACCCCCCCCCCCACACACACACACACAAGATGCGCTGATATATGTAGCTGCAAATAACTGTCACAGTTTCTAGACCACCCAGCAGGTCACATGTTCAAGCAGGTGCACAGGGAGAGATCACGGTCACAGTTTCCAGAGCAACCAGCAGGTACACAGATGTACTGCCACATTTTCCCAGAGGGCACTGGTAAAACATTGTTGTAAATGGCTGGTGGACGATTTGCTACATAACTCCGAAACAATGCAACCGATACAACGCCAATATTCTTCTGCAAATCTACAGACCAAAGTCTTTAATTTGGTACATGATGAGCCCTGATCAGACAACGGTATCATAGAAAAAAGTCACTCATAAAATTCATACTTATGCTATTAATATATAAATAAGCATATAAAGCCTGGAGAGAAAAACAGGTTTTAAAAATGACATCTAACATGCGGGAAAAGGCACATGTTATTGTATTATTAGGTAACATTGAAAAGCAGGGACATTAACGGGGTCAAATATTGAAAATCAAGTACCGTCCCTGTAAATTAGCGGTAGGGTTGACAACAGTCTTTAAATTGATGCAGGATGAGTATGTTACATTTGCTAATGCATTTGTGGGCTGTAGAACTGTGATATGGCCATGTAAATCTGCACTACAACCTACGTAAAAGATTTTAATAAGACACCCCTCCTCATTTTCCCAGTACAGCAGGGAATTTAGTTTGCCAATTTAAAATGGCAGCAGAGGAGGGGTATGAGCTGCTTTGAGTATAAGAGTATAATATAGCGAAGAAGCAAACGAAGCTTTAGAAAAATACAGTTTTCCATCATCCAACACATGTATTTATGGACAATAAGCAAAACAAAACAGCTACTTATTCTGAGATCTCCAAACCTTATACCTTGCAGAAAGTTTGATGGAGTTATAGGGCCAAATGAGGTGTAGACTTACACTTGATGTGACATGCAGGTTTTGTAAATCCTTTAACTTCAGTAAAGCTAAGTTCCAGTGTTCATTTTTATTATATCAAAAAAGTATTCTCAGGAGCTTCGTGAGCATGTCTGTCAATGCATGGTGTGATCACAAAGATGGTTCAGATCACTACAAAGTCGATATAGAAGAAACTATGTACCTGAACACCGATGACACGCCCACTCTCCCAGCACTAAGTGATTAAAGTATATACAGGATCTAATAGGCAAGATCCAACCAAGGGCTTGTTAGTCACACAAGCGGTTTCCCTTTTTCTCCCCTATTGCATTCTGAACAGTATGCATGTGGAATGAAACCGCAGTGAATACAAAACAGCCCTAGAGCGCAATCATTATGGTGAAACACCTATACAATTTTAACTAATAGTAAAAACAGGACAACACACCAAAATGGCATAAGTTTTGACAAATTTCCTGCCCTTACATAGCATGTGTGCTGACAGGCAAAGGAAACCCAGTCATTCCAGCTAGTGGCTAACCAGGGGAATCCCTAGTGAGATATACATTTTATATTATAGGATAGTATTCACCTTTAAAAATGGAAAGCACACACATCCAGAGCAGTACAGCGTTCATTTTAAAAGCTGTGTATCAAAGAACGAAGGCCCAAAGTGACAATACCTTTATCTAATTTTTATGAAATCAATAAATAACTTTTATGATAAAAGCATACTTACATGAAATACACATATTAAAATTATATATAAAAATGATTCTGCCTAATTATAAACAATAAAATGGTCTTATTTATCTTCCTCTTTTCAACTATATGAAAATAAACAAATCACAAATTTGCCATCACTTGACGCTTGCCCTAACCAGCCACTCACCGAATAAGTGTCAACAGGCCACGTTATTAGGCATTGCTTAGTCGGATCAGGAAATGATTTAGTTAGATTGCTGGCATGACCTAAATCTTGATTTTCAAGACAGAAATGTTGGCAGGTATGCAGACAATTCACAATTTAACCAAACGTACAAAGAGATGGTTTAATTTCTCATTCTACCATGGCTCAATATGAAGACAAAAACATCTATGTTAGAACATTGCAGCGTGCACACTCTACATTTCACTGCTTCCTATTCAGAAGCGCACATATAACAGAAAAAGAAAATCACAAAACTTTACTTTGGTTCAGGGTGCAGCACTCTTATGAAAAATGCATTAGATAAAGATTACACACATAATTCTAACCGTTTGTATGTCGAACTACATTGTTACCAATAAAACAGGCAGAGATTTATGACTTCTAAAATGACATCAATCAACTCGGTATAAAGCTAATAAACACAAGAGTGTCCTCAGTTCACCTTGTGGGCCCCCCTGTTAAAACCACAGGCATATGATCCCTTTAAACCGCACAGTGTTCTTAATCCCCCTACGGATGTATGCAGTGAGGACTTATTATCTTTTTATAGAAAAGGGTAACCAAATACCAATTTGGGAATAATTAACTTAAAATAACGCCATCTCTATACTTTGTCTTCATTTACAATAAGACACAAAATGCTCACTGTACCCATAATAGACATAAATGTATAAAATAAGTTGTTTTTTTTACATTTTCTGTGGGGGGGAAGGGGAATCTAGACACATTGTTTCTGTCTGATGGGCTATTTACAGATCCTGCGAGAGTGAAAAGAAAAACAATGTATAACATTATAAGGGGGCAAGGAAAAAAGAATGGAAAAACGTTACAAAAAAGAAATCAAAGACCCACACATACGTAATATAATGGCATACAAACAACCAAACCTGTAATAATGTTTGCCTGCTCTGCATGCCTAATAAAGTAAGACATCACATACTACAGTTAGGGATGTAATTCTAGGATGACACTAGTTGCATGAAGATACCAACGTACACTGTCATAGTTTAGAGTAATTTTATGGGTTTTGTTTTTTTTTACAATTTTGCACGCCTACGATTTTGGTTTCTTTTTCAACTTACAAATGTTTTCAATTAGACATATGTGGTATTTGTGAACTGTACACACTTTAAACATTTAGTAGGTATTTAGTATTACACAGTGTTTACATGGTGTACATTTAGCAGCCATGATTTTGTGGAATTGAAATAAACATTTAGTTTGACTAAAAATTGCAGGATCATAAGGTGTAGTAAGAAACATGGACATTACGTTAAAATTCTACAGAAGGCAGGGAAATTGTGTGTTTTTGAAAAGGAGTTCAGCTGTACAAAACGTACCACTTCCTGATAAACCAGTATACAAATCCAAATACTTTCTAGTGGTAGAAACCAGAGCCCATTCTAGAAGACAATAAAAAAAATGGAGCCATAAACCAGTGGTGACAATGATAGAAAAAAAGAGCCATACACTATTGTACTACCAATGCCCTCTTCTACACATACACAACATATAACTGAACATAATTATACAATAATAAGTCAAAAGAAGGAAATGATTTGTGGATTTTTTTATATTTCTGGCTTGCTTGCATCATCATCAGAAGTTTGTTTTCTTTTTTTTTTTCAATGAACCTTTAAATGAATTGTCCTGTCATGTACTCAAGTTCCGAAATTATAAATTTAACCTTGGTAAAACCATGTTTTGGAGGGGGAGGCAAATTTAAAATGTGAGTACAGATTTATAATAGGGGTACAGCATGTCCTGATCAACTTTAATGTTAGTGTTAATATAAAGTCATCAACTAACTTGAAAAAACAGCCAGAATTTTCCTTATGTGCAAAATAATAAACTCATTTGCACCCCTTGCATTGCAACATGGTTTTGCAAAGGTTCAAAGTTACTCATTTTTTTTGCTTTCCTTTCCCTAATGAATCAGGTCCTGTATGCTTAGATGCTGTGTCACTAAAAATGTGTGATCATTATAAATTACAATGAAAAACTTCTTTCTAGGTGAGGTGTGCAGTTGAACAAATTAAGGTATATAGCTCATACCAGCTGGCATTACATTTGTGCATTGCACTACTGTTTTAAACACAAATACAAAAGCATGTTCATGGTTCCATAAATGGAAACCATTGTTTTAAATGCCTCCTGAGCCATTCACACATTACTGGTGCTTGGGAGCATTACTTTAGCATGGATTTTTTCTGAACGCTTCTTGGTCCATGCATTTGCATTTAACAAATTAATGTAATAGGGAAGCTTATGTAACCTCCAATGACCTCCTAATGTGCTTGTGTTTTACAAGTAGTGTTTAAAGTTGGACTTGACATAGACACAAACAAAACTGCAAAAGGTACAGTAAATTATCAAAACTGGAAATATTCACGTTAGGTACCATGGAGAAAACATTTTTCTAAACACATGAAACTTCCTGTCTGTAAGCCTAACTACAAGGCAAAGCCAGCTAGAATTGCAAATTTCTCAAGTAATGTCATGATTTGAGACAATATACATTCCCTTTTTAACAAACTAAAATTCAAACAAAACAGTCACATAATGCATTAAATGCAAACAGAATACAAGACACATAACGAGAAAATGAGAGTAGCACCAACTAAACAAAATACACTAAGGAATGGTAAAAGGCCAGTTGAGCCAGCTCACATTTTAGAGCAATCACTATCAGCAGGTATGTATGTATGTATGTATGTATGTAGAATTTGATGTTCTCCCAGATTTATACATGTGTATTTCAAAACATATATTTCTTACATTGTACTGTGGGGTGAACACAATTAAAGGGGGTTTCTACCTTGAGACAACTTTAATGTAATGTTTTATACATAGTCTAATGCAACTTTTACCGAGTTCATTGCTTTATGGCTTCCTTCTGTGTTTTCACGGAGACAAAGCCTTTGCATATATCCTGCCAAAAAGGTGTCTATTCTGGTTGCCCCATTCCATGTTCTCTATGAACACACCTGTTCCTAATTCACATGTAACCAGTACATATGCAAGATCTGATTATAAGCACTGGTGAGAACAAGATTCATATAAAACAAACCCTTATATAAAAATGTAGCCCACCATTGGCTTTTACTAGAAGATTAACAGAACTCACGCAATGACAAGGAAATGCTTGGGTTGACCAGAACCGTCAAACCTGTACCACAATCTGAAGCCTTCCTCACAAAATACAACAAATATTCACTATAAGAGATATTTGTAAGCATAAGGTTTACAATGCACATTTGTGTAGGATAACAGGCACATAAGTCCTTTGTGGGCCGTACTGCAAGATATTGGGAGGGCCCCATTTACCAGCGCCTACGGGTGAAAAAATACAATACTATTTGACAAGAGAGACACGACCCACAGTGGCTGCATCACTTCTACTATGGTAGCTAAGCTTTTGCCAGAGATCTCAGAACTTTTGCTATTCAACACCAATAATTTTTATTGGAATCAAACAAAGCGTTGCTGGAACTGGTAGAACATTGTCAATAAACGCTCAGGTATTTGTGTATTTAGAAGAATTTCCACTAGAACATCAGATGGAACATGTTTGATCTCTTCACATAAAGCCACGGAATGGTGAAGATACATCCACTGAAGCAAGGACAGACGCTAACAAAAAGTATGCCTGAATACATGTGCAACAAAACAAATTGCTTTGACATAGACAGACAAGATGCAAAACGTAGATCACGTACTGTGCTATTGTTTTATAAAACTATAGTGGAAAATAGATGTATTTAGTTGGAACAGTAAACTTACAAGTATATTTTAAATATTATGGGGAGGCAAGCTTTGATTAAATGAAGCATAAAAAAAAAAAACAAACAAAAAAAACATGTTAGTAATTATTTACTTACCACAATGTGACTGGAATACTTGCGGCTTCACTACCTGATTGCAGACGTTACAGACCACTAGATAGAAGTCGTCATGAGCTGGATAATGCCCAAATAAGTGCATGTCTGTAGAAATGAAATTGAATTAGTACAGTGAATCCAGTCTACTATTCATTCCAAACTTGTCTACACTAATACAATGGTCCTTCTGATCAGTGCGTTAGTACTGTCCGTAGCGGAGATTCCACATCTGGAAGCAAGCACTGCTACACTGCATGTTATATACCTTCCTTTCCTAGCGCACAAACACATAAATGCCAAACACAAAACAGTGCAGTAAAATAGTTACAAACCCAGAGTGCCCAATAAACGGACAGTAGAAGTATAAAAAGGCTCCGTGCTAGTGAATAGTGATATAACAATAGCTGGGTGAGAGAAACAAAAGCTTTCACCAACTCTGACTCTTCCCTGTCCTGAAAAACCATGCACAAATAGAGACGAAACCTTGACAGTATACTTTCACCTAACCTAAGAGTCATAAAAATTGCCTAGATATATAGAACAATTCTTCCACAACCAATCCGAAGAGAATTGAATACATGTTTAATAGTAAACATATTTGTTTATCTTTAGGTCTTGAACTCATTTATTCGTAAAATATCATGCACATGTAGAGTCCCACAATGTTAACACCAATGTGGTAATGTACACACCCCAACATGATCATTGCACTGCTTCAAACAAGGTTGCTTGCTACACAGATTTATATGCCATTAACTGCTCACTTGTTTTGCCTTGCATTGATGGATATTAAGATAATGTAAATGTGTTTCTGGTCCTCTATGCCATGTCCTTTGATTTGCATATTGACATCTTATGCTAGTCGCACAATCCTGCCATTAGGGCCAAACACTAAACGAATGGCTCTTTGTAGAATTTGACTACACATCACTAGGTTCCAACTGCTTAAAAACTGTTGTTGCCTGTTATTTTTGTCGTGCCTGATCAAAGTGAATCCAATTAATCGGATATTGACACTAAACCTACACTTTATGCATCCAGCATTAGACACAGCTTTGTGCAATCATTAGCATGTTTTGGTCATGTAAGCTCTTGTGATTCAGAGTTAGACTGCAAAAGGACATGTGTAAGAACAGTGTTTAGCACCCACCCCTCTTCCATTGACCCCACCTAAGATACCTGGAAATCCTATCACTGAAACAACCTGAGGAGCAGATCCCCAAACACGCTCTGCCAAGACTTGCATAAATTTTCAGTAAGCACATCTGTATGACGGAGCCCAAGTAAATGAAATCATCCCAGCAAAAGGTTAGAGGCCCCATGTCCAGAGACCAGAGGATGCATTCTCTTACTTTCTGAACAGATATAGTTCCTATGAGGACTGTACATATAAATGCAGTATTGGAGCAATCCCTACTTTTAAACAATGACATTCTGTAAAATATTTTTAATTGCATCTGCAAATTGGTAGTGGGAACAGGGCGATATTCTGTAGGTCTGTAAAAAGTTACATAATTATTGTACTAAAATTTAGATCATCAAGTTGTAAAACAACAAATAAATCAAAAATTTTTTCACAAATAATCAAAAAGTAGATTTCAAGAATAAGTGAGAAATATATTTCTTTGGTATAATTTAACAGCCTATTCATGTGGGTGCAGCTAACTTGTTGATGTAGAACCTTAGAGCGATATTGAATAATTAGTATGCATTGACTACATTCATTTAGAATTGCACTTTCCCAGGCACGGAGACGTCTTTCCTCCATCTAGCGAAGCTTGGAGAGGGTGAAATTAATCTTAGTTTCCTTTGACAGCAACCATCAATGTTCTACGTTTATGCTCTGCGCAGCCATCAATAATGCAGAAATCCAATAGCATAGAAATTTCACCAAAACATACTGAGTTCCCACCACAATTGTCAATCCTTATGCTATTTAACTGCTATCTTGCGGAAAACTTGAACACCTAAAAGTTTTGAAAGCACCTATGCGCTCCTCTGGTAGATGAGCTGTCAAGCAGGTGCTTCAAATTTTTTGATTTTTCTTCCAAATAGGTCAGGCATTCGTGGCTTTCTTGTAGAATGTTCTGCAGATAGTGAAAAGCTGAATACCATTAATATTTTTGCAAACTAACATTTAAGATTAAAGCGCTAGGGAATTTGCTGGCGCTATATAAATAAAATGTTGATGATGATGATGATTTAAAATTCTTTATTGTATAGTTTCCTACTCTATCAGAATGTCCGGGAGACGCCAAGGGTATATTTACTAAAATTGCAGTTTTGAAAAAGTGGAGATGTTGCTCAAGCAACCAATCAGATTCTAGCTGTCCTTTATTTAGTACATTCTACAAAATGATAGCTGAAATATGATTGGTTGCTATAGGCAACATCTCCACTTTCTCAAACCCACTGTTAAGTAAATATACTCCAGGATTATTGACCGACCTTCTGGACTCCCCTGGGAGTAAGGCAATTCTGATGAGGTTACTCACCGGACTGTGAAGTGGGCGGAGATGTGTCACAATTATACAAATAGGGTCATTAAGACCAGCCGCCTGAATGATCAGAGGTATAATGATGCGGTTTGTGGCACCGTACACTTTGTCCCAACCAGCTGATGATGCTAATTGCATCATCAAGCCCCACCCATTGCCACTTTTCATATCTTCTCCCAGAAGATAGATATGAAAAGCAGGCAAGTATCATCTACTATATGTGGGAAAAAACTATAGAAAATAAAATAATATATACACACACAATATATATATATATATATATACACACACACTATATATATATATATATATATATATATATATATATATATATATATATATATATATATATATATATATATATATATATGTTACTTAACAATGGCACTAGAGTGATTGATTACATACAGACAGATATTTTTCAGAGATTATATTACACGCTCATAGTTATGCATATTTAAACAAGGTTCTATCTGACGCTACATCGAATAAATACCTCAGCGGTCAGCACTGCTCAAATTATACTGTTGTTTCCAGCTGGCTCAGAGAAGTTAGTTAGGCTGAAGAGAGGGACATAAGAATGCTTTTAAATGGGAATTAAAATCCAGGAAAAGTGGTCCCTCAGAAACCAACTGATTTTGGAGAGCCAGGGTAATTATTGAATAAAAAGGAGGAGAAAAATATAAAGAATGATAATAGGCACCTGGACAATACTATTCTGACATTCATCTATAAGACAAATAAAAAAATGAACACGCACTTGGAATAATAAGGAAAATTTAGGGCCACCACAGCACAGTGCACAAATACACAATTTACCAGTACTAAATGAAAACATGTATGTGGCAAGTTTAATAGCAACAGATACATTAAATAAATAAATAAAAGCTGTCTTTTTCTTGAAAAAAATAATATCTATATGTATGTTTATTTTCTCACAGTAAACTACATCCAACAGTCCCCTCGGGATGATAGCATCAGCTCGAAATGCTTGTCACCTGCTGATTGGGGATGCTGAATATCAGACTAGTCCTCATTATTAGAGACTTGTACAATAAGACTTCCTAAAAAGAAAAGAAAAAAACAAAAACAAATAAAGAAACAAACACTATACAGGGGCATAATATTTAAAGGAAAGGCTGAACTATGAACTCTGCCCTCCCCAAGTGGTAAAACAGTGAGGGTCCCACATCTAGGACCCCACAGCGTCTGAGAATCTCATGCAAGTAAAGGACGCGGAATGCCTACACTGCTCACCACAAAGTGTCAAAGCAAATTGAAAGTGTAAGCAATGCAATAAAAGTGTATTCATTCAAAGTTATTGAATTAACTTGTGGTTACCATACTTTAGAGTGTGCTAAACAATCTGTGGTCTTCCTGCTGGACTACAATTCCCAGCATGCTATAGCATCCAGCAACAATGGCAAGCGTTCACTTCAAAATGAAAATATTTACTCTCTACTCACAGAATTTCATTTTGAGAGTCATCCAATTCCAAAGCAACACCAGGAGTCTAGTCTAGCACTTGGTGAGGGCATTTTGCCTATTAGAAGTAAACACAAGGAGCTCCTTCTTAGCAGTGCTGATTAAGCCAAATGTGCAGGTGTTTGTAATGCTGTAGGCAAGGGATAAGCACTTCAGGCCTGGAGAGCCACAAGGAGGCCAGGGCTCGGACTGCAGATGTATGCATTTCATTTACATGTACTTGGCCTACTTATCATTCAAATTCAGGACTGGTGGAAGGAATTACAAGGGTACAGAGTATTCTGAAAAGGGAAAAGCCAAGCAGAACAGGAAATGAAAAATATTGAGAGGATGACTATGGCCATCCTGCGATTACTCTTAATTTCTTTTCTCACTAAAAACGTAATATAATTTGTACATATACCTTGTCCACTAAGAGAACAGCCCATGAAATCACTTGTCATCAAAGAGACTCTGTACGCACCTCATTTCCAGCACATGCGTATTCTCAGCCAATTGAAAGAGCTAATGTTTGAACACTACAAGCTCCCATTTGTGCGCACTGACACGCAGGGCCGTAACTAGGGCTGTGCGACAGGGGCGACCGCCCAGGGCGCAACACTGAAGGAGGGCGCAATTTAGGAATATTTTAGGTTAATTTGGTTAAAATTGAGGGCTAGGGGGCGGCATTTGTCTTTCTCGCCCAGGGCGCTAGAATTCTAAGTTACGGCTCTGCTGACACGTATGCATTTAAATGAATAAGATGTGCCGTTACAGTCTCTTATATTTAATTTAAAGATATTGTTATAGGTGCGACTACAGTTCACTATCTCACGGGTTAGAGCATCTGCCAAACGACTGGCTCATACTGCAGCACACACAAAACCAGGGTGCCACCTACAGGTGATTGACAGTCATTACTGGTATAAAACAATGCAGTTTTGGAAAACACATTTCTACTTCCAATTAATAAATTATTTGTCATGATAATGTAAAAACTGTAGATGATGTTTACAAGATTAACTCTTACTGGAGTGCAATCAAGGGTGTTTAAAATGTGGAATATAATTTAATGAACCTTCGCTGTGCTTCTCACAATAACAATTTTGTAATAAAGGACAGCTCAATCCCTTTTCCTCTGTGTACCAAATAAACAAAGCATTATTGTAAAGCATAGGTAGTCTTCTATGACTAAAACAGAGGTCTTGTCCATCATTTTATATTAACTCCTATATTTGCACCTGTCAATACAAACGTCTGTCCTAAATCTCTCATTTCACTGAAAATAAATATAAAAAGTCACATTAACATGACTGGCTAATAAAAAGTAAAATCATTTAAATGCTTTAAAAAAAAAAACGAAATAAAAGCAAAGTACGGTACATTTTCTAAGACTTTCTTGTTGAAAAAATATTTGACAATTTTGAATACTAAATTGACAATATTCAATAAGATTTCATTTTAATCAGCAGATAAATTAGTTCATAACATTATAGTTAACATGCAAAAAAAGCAAGAAATAAAGGTTCTCTGTTTTCAAAAGCCGGTAGCTTGTACCTATGTGTTTTGATTCATGTGCAAAATAAAGTGAAAATACATATTATTAAAAATAAGGCATAAACACTGCAGGGTACATAGCAAGATACAAAAGCTTATATATTGGAAACGGAAATGGTTTTCATGCTATCTTAGCATTTGTTATTTAACGAACGTAGATACACTGTTTTAAACGAACCAAACGTCAAAATGTTAATTTTCTTTTATGAAAAATGTAGGTAAAATAACATTCTGCTTTCCCTCGACCTTGGCTTCCATTGCAAGTCTTGAATTGAAAAAAACGCTCCACTTACAGACAAGTAGAGCCACATCCCACATACTTAGTAAATTATTCTAATGGGATACGATAAAACGTTATCCGTCCTGTGACAATGTTGACCTTGCCCCCTGTAAATTAATCCACCAATCGGCAAGCCTCTACCAAGGTTTCTGATACCAAGACTTGCTAGATAATGACTCTGCAATGCTACAAGATAGAGAAGTACACCCTCCAAAGCAATTACTGCTTTCCATGAAGGATAAAGCAGACATCAGGCTGGACAGAATTAGTTTATACTACATTGTGTATCAGGTACGGTATATCATTTCTGGTACAAACATCGAGCCTAATGTTAATCTCAAAAAGTATATTTACTTGTTCTTTAACCATATTTTCAATAACGTCTTGTCAGGATTGAGTTTGAAAGGATGACATTTAACCAGTGTTTTTGATAGACAGAAAATATGTACATTACTGTAGAGTAAGAAAATGCTGCCTCTTTACCACCAAACTATGACCAGTGAGTCCACAGAACTTCATTTAAGAAAAATCATCTAAATTTTGTACCTTAAGTATCTTTGGTCACTTTCCTTGGGTTCATTTTGCATTTGTAGACTGAATTTACCACTATAGTTTCTAACAGATAACCTTTCAAATTATCAATTGTGAATAAGAGCAATATGAAGGAAATAACAGATAAATGTTCACAGGAGTACGTCCAGGATTATGTACCAGGAATAGGACAGTTTTAACCGCTCTGTTGCATGTGTCGGCAGCTGATGACCCAAAATAAGAATTCATTTGGAGCAATAACATATATATTCCAATTACTCATAACACATCTAGGTTTTGCAAAACAGACTTCAAAACAAGGTCTAGAAATCTATGTCTATTCGTTTTCGGGAAATAACCAAGCACTTAATCTACTGCTAATACTTTCAACCATGATCAACAGGCCACATGACCCATAGAACAATAACGTTCTTGAGGTACAATGTCAAACTCATCACTCATATCTAGAAGTAGTTTGAAAATAAAACAAAGAACACATTAATATAAAGCAAAACTTTTTTTTGGCACATGGCCTGTCGCCTGTAGTATGTCATAGTATATTTAGTAGACCATACAGTCAGCTAACTTCTCATTGCATCCTTTTGTGTTGACAAAGCACATTTGGATTTTGCCTACTCCCTTTGCCCGAGTCTTATGAAATATACCCAGGAATGTCACTCTTCAAACACCAAGGAAGGGATGGAAACACTAAAAGCAATATTGAGGCTGTATTAGACTGCTAGTGAAATACGGCGTAAATACAGTATCTGTGCTCTAAGAACGATAATATTTGTTTATTCCTTACTGAATTTTTCAAAAAGTGAAATAGAAGGAAAAACCAAAACATGTATAACCGAGATGGACATGGACATCATCCTCTCCAGATAACAAAAAAAACCTTCTCATAATATTGTTTGTTCAAGTGGCTTAGGTTGGTTTTCGCCAATTAATAGCCATTTACAACAGGGTATTTATAATCACAGGCATGTACCTTCTTTCCATACATCCCCACTGCGTTGACACAAAACTCCCTGTGTCACTGTCCTATCCTACCATCCCTATCAAATATTGGTTCAATATATTGGTATGGGTACATCTTTGTACATCAATGTTCAAGCTGTGCAGTGATACCACCATGACTGCATATCACAGGTATCTTTGGCATCACTAATCCTTATATCCCTACATCTCAATGCATGATAAAGTCCAATACCTGCTGAGATGTGAATGGGAGAGGTGTGGTGTCACAGGGATCAGAGATCCCATAACTACTTTTATTAAGACAATGTGTTTAGCACAACAGTGCTGCACATGACATATGATGTGAACAAGTTAGTATGGTGTTTATAGCTCTGTATAGTAAACAGTGCTTTGTGTTAAAGTGTGTCAAGGAAGATTATTCATGTCTATGCACCTGTGTATATATGTGGTTCCAATGCAAGCAAAATGACATTTGTTTACGTTGCCTTAATCATCCCTCTTTGGCCATTTGAAATGAAAAGGATGTATATGCATTTGAATAGCATAATACAATATAAACAATTCAATTGTTTATTGGACAATCAGAAGGTGCTGGAGACATGTCCATGGAAATGAATGCATGGAGATTAGTGCTGCTAAGTAATAATAGCCGTTAACAGCAATCGTGTTGCATTCACAAAGGCAAACTGGTTGTGGAATGTATGGTAATTTTCATGAGCACTGATATACCCACAGTTCTTGAAAACCTACTACTGGACACAGCAATGGGCATCAATGTACCAATATGTGGGATTAAGTAGTGCCAATGGCACCGCCAGATATGTGGGTGACTCCACCAAGTTCTACAACCAAATAGTCAGATGTTAAGCGCACTGTTTAGTCACAAGCTGACTTAGATCACATGATATATAAGTAGGTGGGTGGGAGTAACTGTTTGTATAACCAGGCACTTAGTCATGGTTATGTTTTACCAATCTTTTAACTCGCTAAAATCATTTAATGATATAAGTAGCACTAGCATACGCCTCAGTGCTTTAGAAGGGATGGGTCAGTGAAAAAGTAACATAATCCGGAGACCTTGATGGCTTTTAACTCACAATCCTTGCAACACAGCACAATATATTGCTAGGTTAGAAAGTATGGGTTTGACTCAAGTGCGTTTATATAAAAAAAAAAAAAAAAAAAAAAGCACAGAACTTAAGCGATTCAAATCCAAGCTTATGTCAAGATAGGCTTCATTGTGAATCTGAGTGTAAGTACACACTGGCTAAACAGTACTTGCAGTAAGTAGACACACACACAACAGACTGTAGTATACACAATAAAAGGTCACATGAGGAAGCAAAAAAATAATAATATTGTAATATTAAAAAAACAACTCTTAACAGTATAATGATTTAAATATTTTTTTTACATTACATAAAGATGCTTGCAATTTACAATGCACATACAATGGGTTTTTACAGTTTCCCTTGCTTGTATACAGATTTTCTGTGCTAGCTAGTGGCAAGCATACGTGTACTCTTTAAATCAAAGACTTCCTCATAACTATCAGTTGGCATTCATACTTGACCTGTAGTGGGTACAAATGATACGTCTAAAACAAACCGTACTTATGAGATACCCAGGATTTGAATCCTCCGTCCACATCAGATCACCCTTAGTGTACATGGCCTATTATAGTCCCTCCCCCGTTCCACCTCTCAAGTCTTAGGCAGTGTAAGTGAAATTTGCGTTCGGACATGAATAGCATCATTAGCATAAGGCCGTTTCTGAGCATGCATAGAGATATTCATGATACGCTATGCAAATGGACATACATCTAAGCATGAAACAGACCCTAATTGTCTCCTAGCAACTGCGCCAAGAAACATCACCATAGAACAGAGGTGGCCGTTGATATCTACAGTGGAGCAAGAAAGTTTGTGAACCCTTTAGAATTCTTATGAATGTCTGCATAAATGTTAACTTAGATGAAGATCTGAAGGTCATTCAAGAGCTGAATATTTAAGGCATAAAAATAGAGATCAAACAACAAATTAAAAATCAAACAACACACAAGAATATTCTTTTTCTTTAATTTATTGATCAAAGCGATCCAAAATTAACTTTCTTTGTTGGAAAAAGTATGTGAACATATGCGTTCAGTTACTGGTGTGACCCCCATGAGCAGCATTGACTTTAACCAAATGTTTACTGTAATTGTTGATCAGTCAGGCACATCAGCTTGGCCTATTCCTCCTAACAGAACTGCTTTAACTCATGAATGCTAGTGGGCTCTCTCGCATGAACACCCCACCTCAGGTCTTGCCACAATATTTACATCGGATTAATGTCTTTGCGTTGACCCGACCATTTAAAAATTTCTTATGCTTCAACCATATTTTGTAGACTGACCTGTGTGTTTAGTATTGTTGTCTGACCCACCTTCTATTGTGCTTTAGTTCACCGACAAGTACCCCGACATTCTCCTGAAAAATTAGCTGGTACAATCCAGAATCCTGGTCCTGTGGAAGCACACCAGCCCCAAAACATGATACTGTCACCACTACATTTTCATGAGGTTCTTATGTTGGAACAGAGCTTGGTTTATACGAACATAAAGTTTCTCATACTCCTCCGTCCGCAGGACATTCTTCCAGTAGTTCTCTGGCGCGCCCATGTGGTCTTTAGCACACTTTAAACGGGCAGCAAGGACTTTCTTGGAGAGGAGTGGCTTCATCCTTGCCATTCTTATTCAGTGATTGCCTGATGGTGTACTCATAAACACTGACAATCACCAGTGTAAGAGAGGCCTGCAGATCCCTTGACGTTACCCTCTCGGATCTTGGAGCGATTTTGGTCCTCAGAAATGTCCTTTGATGGAAGCACGGCATGCGTTCACAAACCTGTGTGGTGAAGACCAGTCTTTGATAGTGAAGAGTCAAGTTTATGTTTTCTATATAGGGCAGCGCCATCCAAACATACAACTGATTGTTATACCATAGATAGGCACCCAAGACTATCTCCTTAACGGAACAGATAATCCTAGAGGTTCACATACTTTTTCCAGCACAGAAATTTAATGTTGGATAATTTTAATCAATACATTAATGAAAAAAAACATATGCTTTTGTATGTTATTTGATTTATTGCATTCTCTTTGGCTATTTTATGACCTACAAATTCTGAATTTTCTAAAGGGTTTACAAACTTTCTAACACCACTGCACACACAGGAGACCCAAGATACATGATGAAGGTCACTGACCCAAGACACCCCCGATCACAGGATCAAGATAACATAAGTTCAACAAGCTAAACCTTTTAAACTAAAAAAAAACCCCTCCAGATAATCTATATGAAGGATAGACAAATTTGCCTTGAGGGGAAAAATATCGTACTGATAATAGAACAATTTTCCTGTATCAACATACTGTGTTATTAATGCCAGTAGCAATGTGTGTTCTTGTTTTGATAGGAAGATGTAGGGGCCATAAACAATATGGATCACATAAATTTTAGTATTATCATCATCACCATTTATTTATATAGCGCCACTAATTCCGCAACGCTGTACAGAGAACTCATTCACATCAGTCCCTGACCCATTGGAGCTTACAGTCTAGATTTACTAACACACACGCACACACAGAGAGAGACTAGGGTCAATTTGATAGCAGCTAATTAACCTACTAGTATGTTTTTGGAGTGTGGGAGGAAACCGGAGCACCAGGAGGAAACCCATGCAAACATGGGGAGAACATAAAAACTCCACATAGATAAGGCCATTGTTGGGAATTGAACTCATGACCCCAGTGCTGTGAGGCAGAAGTGCTAAGCCACCGTGCTGCCCATATATTTAGAAACTTTTCATTACTACCCTTAATCACATGTTCTCTAGTGTAAATAAATGTATAATCTTTCCAGTTGCAGGATATGTTTTTTTATTAATTGGTGAGCGAGGCCTCACCAGTACTTTATAAAGGTCAAAACCTCAGAGTCAATATCCCTTTCAATACAAGACACTATCCTGCTGGGTCTAGAAATGGTAGTTTGTCATTCATATCTAGTTGTGTTTTCTTCACAAACTCCTTTTTATATCACAGAGCACAATTTAAAACTGACAAGGGGACGCTCAGGCAGTAGTTGCTTCTCAACCCAGTCAAATTAAAACCTAAAATCATGTAACTACTGTACTTATCTGCATTGTTCCAAAACAATGTGATATTTTATCTCAATATAAAATGAAGCAACTGCTTCTCTTCTTTGACACCACAAATGTGTGATTGTCAAATGACTCCTTGTGTTATATAATTCAAACCCTCCAAAGCCATATTGTAAGCACCATCATTCGTTAGCTGTACTTTACCTTTTCATCCAGAATTCAGTTGTTACTTTCTGGTACAGTAAAACTGACATAGTTAGTAGTTACTTAGGTTTTGCTTAAATGTGGTATATCAATCAGAGTAAATAAATCAAACATACTTGATCATTGATTATTTTTACAGATTAGCAATGAAACAGCACTAAAATCGAATATTTATATCAATTTAGACACGTAGTCCATTGTATTTTATCTTGATGACTCTTGATTCAGTGATTTTTACAAACTGAAGAATCAGTGAGAAATATTAAGGATACCTTTGCATAAAAGTGAAACAAAGCTCTTACTAAGCTGTGGCAGCTATTAGGACATTCTTTAATTATTGCTCAACTTCCCCATTTCAACACATGACCTATGTTCCATTCTAAATTATCTTGTGTTATATCTTTCTTGTCCTGTCCTCACATCATGGTGCAGACATGCGTAGATATATTGGCACATGTTCCATTGTCTACAGAGGGATGAGTATATTATATATACACATACATACTGGAAGAACCATAATGGCAAATACTCCACTGGCTACAGTAACACACACATACACTTGAAAAACGAAATAATGCCACATGTGCATCTGAATACACACTTAATTACATTTGTACACAATGTCCAATAATTTTTTGTTGTACAATATTACCATCTGCCATGTGGTGATAGAAGTGTGTATGTCCAGTACACAACACAGAGAGGTCAGAAAGGGCCCCCATAGTTGAACGCTGTAAGGCTAGTGTGCAAGCAAGGATACATACTGCATTGGCTATCACTCTCCAAAGGAAACACAGCTACATATACATAAAGCACTCAAATGACAAAGTACACAGTGCAAAACAAACAGACACATATCATTGGTGGGTATGCACTGTAACTAAACAAGACGGTACTTACAAATAAAGAGGCCAGATAATTTAGCATGTAGTTTACTGGTGTATTATGAAAATGAATTTTAAAATAACAAATAAAAGGCATTGAAAAATACACAAATCTGCACAAACCCAAGAAAACAATGGTGAGACTGGAATTACACGGAGTAGACTAGATAGTCCCTTTCGTTCATTAAAATATGCTTCTATGTTGTATTTAAGTGAATTTTAAAGCTATATTATCAGGATAAAGGTACTTTAACACAACCAGAATTTATCACAGAAATATCCATGAACTCTGACTATTGGATACAAAATTTTCACCTTTTGACTTCATTACATACCAGTCCAAGATGGATGGGAAAATCTACAGTTTTTCACCCCTTTAGTGAATAACTCACATAGAGATTATGTTCTATGCTGAAACAACCACATATGTGTAGTTAACAAAAATAACTATAATTTAATCTTTAACACCCTGAAACCCCTGTATTTCTGGATGCATGCAAATACTGTGACCTACATCTACATTTTTCAACAAGGGTATGTGTGGCTACATACATGAAAGGATATACCATACGACAAAAGGATGTCCAAATGAACTCCAGTGATGTGAATCTGAAAGCCAGTTCACTGTCCAAATATGGTAAAACAGTCACAAATACTGCCAATGATCTATCAGTTACTATTAGATTGATCACACACACAAAAAAAAAACACAAAACACATGGTTCAAGTGCAGTAACAAATTTTACACCCTCAAACACAGCAATATAAATACTGCATTATAACTGATTTGAGTCAGTGTTCGCCCCAGAAAATTTTGCCAGCCGGGTGGCATTAACAAGAAACCAGGTGGGGGCAGTGTAATACTTTGCAATAATGTTGAAAAATTTTGGAGGTAAGTGCCCACACTTGCCAGGACTGGTCACACTGCTGGCTGTAGTGCTCATATCGTGCCTGTTCTAATTGGAGAAGCAAAGACTTACTCTATTATAATAGAACTCTGTTGGGCTCATAGAGCCGGGTGGCAAGTAAAAACAACTGGGTGGAACACCAGGGAAAATTGATGCCGATAAGAACACCGTGGGTGGATATACCAGAATAGATAGCATACTTCTGACAGCCAGCAGGCTGAAGTCACCAGTAAGCAGCACTATAACGTAGCACCAATGACTGAAAAACATCCCGGACAACACTGGGCTATTCTCAGTAGCAGATGCTATCCATGGCTGCTGTTACAACTGAAGGTATTGCTGTAGGGGTCAGTTTAGCAGATCAGCAGGCATATAAAGAAAGGACAAATAACCTAGGTTTATATTAGTAATATTACCCGTTTTAAAGCAAGGGACCACCATGGGATATAATATGGTATTCGTTTTGAGGAAAACAGTGGATGTTACAATTAAAAATACTGTAATATTTTTCATTGATTTTTTTTACATATTAAGAATCAACAGAATAACATAGTTGAACACAGATCACCTAGGGGTTGTATAGCCAAAATCCATTCGATAATAGACAATTTAGGAACAGGAAATGTGCAGTTGGTGATTGGGAATATATGTGTAGATTCGAAAAGTGTGTTAGATTTAGACAAGGCTACATAAAGGGAAAGTAACAAAAACACTTAAAAATTAATGGGTTGATAGGAGGGCTTTTCAAGAATTCAAATATATCACATTTGATAAATTTGTATTTGTAGATTGTACTCCACAACGCGTATAAAACACTACTGTTAATTGCAAACATGCAGGAAAGGATTGTAACAAGTAGTTAACATTGGACTTAAAACGGACGTCAACCTCAAGTTACTTGTAGAGTTACTCACCCCACGGCAGGCATCTCTGCACATTTTACTCTAACAATGCCAGACAAAAAAAAAAAGCAAACAAAAATATGAGAGCCCCCTGGCTGTTATATTTAAATACACACACACACAGTTGTATGCAAACATTTAGGCGCACCTGATCAAACTGTATGCTGCCACATTCACCGTTTTACCTTCCTCAAGCTATTAAACTGAGCAAATATATAGTAATAGTACTTTCCAATGTGCAGAAACATGTCATGTTTTAGTATGTACCCTGCAGATGTCAAGTTAACTTCTTTTCACATAGACATTCAGGGAAGCATGTAATTTAACCAGTGGTGTCTAAATGTTTGCATACAAATATATATTTTATATACACATACACACAAATCTAAATATATAAGAACAAATATGTAGATTGTCAAATTCCATTTACTCCGTTGTCCAGACTCCTGCCTAACAACGAACAATGTTCTACACGGATGCCTTGGGGACAAACAATCATCCTAAAGTCACCTTTTTTCTGCTATACCCAACCAAGTCCATTCCAAAAATACTTGATTTTCATTAAATGTAGCAATAATTTTAGAAACCCCCACAATAGTTTATCAATCCAAGCTGTGTGGGCAGCTTAAGGATAAATAGTCATGAGCTGTTAAAGAGACATCCATGGCACGTTGATTGCTGCTGTGTTCACCAGAGATAAATGCGATGCAGTGAAGGTCTAAAAAGTAAAACCCGGGATAGTAACTAATAGATCACATTTAGGAGTCCTCCCAACAAGCAGGTAGCTTTTATGGCTATGAGCCCTAATGGTGGGCAAAAAAACTTAATTAATCTTTGTTTTATGTAGTAACTCTAGTCACAAAGCTTTTCTAGGGCCAATCCTGCCTTTCTGTATGAGCACACTGACAGGTTCACTGTCCAATATAACCACAAATATAGCTGCTTGAACCAAATGGCTAGAAGATGTTCGCACACACTGGCCGCTACGGTCATCTAAGAGTCATAATTAAATTGGATTATTCTTGGGTTTGTTTTTGGTATACACACGCTGCGATAATCGGGCCAATTGCCCCATACTGCAGTTTACAAAGCAATGTATACTCAATGCTGACGCAAAATAACTTTACACTATGTTTGCATGACTTTGCTGCATTGTGTTTCTTGGTTCCCTATTATGGCAAGGTTTAGCCAGGAGTAGGTGGATCCTTTGTCTAGTGTAGGAATCACAAGGTCAAATAGAGAAAAGAATAACAGGTAGCGCACATTAGGAGTTGGAGGCAGGGAGGAAAATAAAGTAGCGTTGTGTTTGTGTGTAGTTTACAAGACTGTTTCCCTCAAACTGTCCGCAATGCGGAGCTGACCTATATACAGTGTAAAAGAGGCAAGTTTTTCCTGCTACTTTTAAATAAAGCAAAACACAGGTTCACAACAAGCAAAATCAAGAAGAATAGAGAAAGCTTGACAGGAGTTTGGATACAATAAAGGGAGGAGCATTATATTAAGCAAAATAAAGTCAAGTTATCTTCATAACACACTTTACTACAATTCTTAATGTAAGCAGTGTCTCTGTATAAGTTTGCTGTGAAACAGACCTTGATGTATGATCATGTATATTCCTAAGCCATCAATCCGCCTGCCCTCCAGTTGCGTGGCACAGCAGTTTATGGATTAAACCAGTGGATTCCAAACCTTTAGTTCAAGGCACCCTTAGGGTCTCCATAATTTTTTCGAAGGCACCCCTAAACCAAAATAATTAGCAAGTAGTCCCCCACCATGCTTACCACCACCAGCCATGGCCAGGGCACCCCAGGGAGCCACGGTGCACAGTTTGGGAACCACTGGATTAAACACATTCCATACCAAGGTGCCTGGTTTTGAGAGTCTCTATTCTACAGAGTAGACTTCCAAGGCCCTTACTAGGGTCAGCACATGTTTAGCAAAAACTTTCTCCCTGTTTTGGCGAAATTCTGGAGCGGATGAGACTGAATGATGCGAGGCTGGAAGAAGGTCTAGTCTGAGATATAAGTGTCAGAAAACACAGTAATATTTTGGACAGTAAAGAGAAAGAAACTATATCACCGAACAACAAACCAGTATCTGAGGAGAACTGTAGGCAGATGCTCAATATAAGCCTGTCTAAATAGCTCTAATGCGGTAGAAATACTATTTTAACAAGTCGCTTGCCCGTCTCATAACAATCTAGAAAGAAAATGAGGCAACTAATACAAACTATTCGCAAATGGCTGGAACTGAAAACACATACTATAAATACAACATTGTCCTCAACTCACCTCCTATAAGACAGCATTCATCCAAACTGGTGTTTTGAAGTCTGCTTGAGTCCCAAGTTGACTATAACACCACCCAATCCTGTATTTATTTATTTTTTAATCGTATTATTGGTTTGACATGTTGCCCAAATAGATTATTACCATTCTAATAAAACATGTAAATTAAATCTTTTAATACCAAAATAACTGTAAATATTAATGTTTTCTCAAATATACCATTAATACCATGTCACATTCCAAACTATAATTTCAGTATTCATCGTTAAAACAACAGCCTGAATGTGCCATTACCATCAATAGTGTGAGAAACGCTGTAATACATAGGAACATAATTTATATTGTTGAAAAGTCCATTACTATCTTTCTGTAGAGACAGTCAAGGGATAAGATACATGTAATATCTGTTTAATGGCATAACTAGCAATGGTGAACCAGCGGTAATTCTCCTCGAACATGTTTCAGACAAACTTATAGCAGCTGCTCACTAACTAATGTCTAGTTTTGAAAAATAATAACAAATAAGTATGAAAAGCACATTTAAAATAGAAAAAAAAGCCAGTAAAATCAACATCACAAGAACCTTTCCCACCATTGTGGGCATGACTACAAAACATCTAAAGCATAACTAAGCTTTCACCGATTTTCTCAGCACATAGGTGTGCTTGTTGCCATCATTCGTTTCTCCTGGTCACAGCAGAAATTATGCAAGTTTAGAAAACCATTGGCTAATATGTATATCCAGTGCATCACTGGTGATGCACGTACACAAATGTCACAAATATAGGTCTACAAGGACAGCACAGCACATTTAAAATAGAATCAAGAAGTGATACAGTGTAATGAAAGTATTCCCACAAAACACCAACAAGTAAACCACTATGTTTTGTGAAGACATGTAAAGCAGCACAAAGTGACATGGTTGGAATCTACACTATGGACAGAAAACCTCAACATACCAAATGTACACATAGCACAGCCCTGAAGACGATACAATTTATTTGAGACGCCTAATAGTAAACATGGTCAGAGTGAAACCAAAATACAGACGGTACCCTCAAATGGCATCTTTTATCAAGGCCATTAAAAAAAAAAAACAAAAAAAAAACAAAAACAACTATTCTGCTATGAATGATCACCTCAAATTGCGAACAACTTAGCATAAGGCTCTATTTACTTGTTATGTTTGCTTATTACAAATGAGATGTAGACACATTGAGCCAGTGTTTGAGTATCAAGCAGACATTAGAAAACAAAACTCAGAATTCCCCATTTCCCTTACATGATGTGAGGTAAAACGTGACTTCAGCTGTTTTAGGGGGTTATGTGAAATGCCTCTTCTGAACTGTGAGGCGATTACATGAACCAAACATCACCTGCGCCCCAGAAATGGAGCTATTATTCTGAACTTAAATAGCATAAAGCATACACTAAGGTAAAGAAAAGATGGAAGACAGATTGTATAACAAGAGTAGGGCTCCTACAGATTTGAAATGAAAAACCAGGACCATTCCTACTTAGTTTGTCTGTATCAGGAGTCTTTATAATGGAAAATAAGCATTGCCAGCTGAACATTTCAGGGGAAAATAGGAGAGTCCCTAGGGAAAACATGGACACACAGAGCACTAGGTAAGAAGGTGCTCTAAACGCGTCAATAAAAAAAGGTTGATTATGACATAGTGAGTTATTGGTGTAAAACATAAGCCAGTGTACAAACATTGTGCGTAGAATGCTTACTTCTTATAGGAGTGGTGGGATAGAAAAAAGTAATAATTATATAGGAGAACGTATCGGGACAGTTTAATAAAAATAGGCTTATAGAGGTGGTAGAGTGAAGGGGTTAGTTGATATATGAAGACAATTCTTTACGTGTTAAGAAAATAACTAACAAAGCTAAACTAATGCTGTTTATATATTTGCATCACACAATACTGATGAGATTCCACTTACGCTTCAGATACTCTCAGTTTAAAATAAGTGAAATTTCAAGCTACAAATCCAAATGTGATTACATTTGAGCATGTGTTAGATGGCGCACTTGTCTACTTTTTGTCCCTCTTTACAAGGAGGATAGGTGAGATCTAAGAGCGCGGCGTGCTCTCCCGAAAGTCTGGGATAATTCCCTGAAATTCGGGAGTTGTCCAGACGTTCCAGGGGGTAAATGTATGAAGCTCCGGGTTCTTAAACACCCGAGAGTTCGGCGTCTTCAGCGCCTAAATTTAAAGCGGCGCTGCCTTGTAAAGGGAAGTTTCCCTTTACAAGGCAGCGCCGCTTTAAATTTGAGCGCTGAAGACGCCGAACTCGCAGGTGTTGAAGAACCCGGAGCTTCATACATTTACCCCCAGGAGTGTAGGCAAGTATGATTTAATATCTCAGTATACCTAAAATAGTACAAATGATAGAGATATACCAAAGATATACCAGTGGAGTAAACCTTGCCACACAAGATATGTAAATCAGGTGACATGGAGATGTAACGCATTTCTCATCTCTAACACAGCACTGAAAGATAATAGATAGTTGAAAGAAAATAGAAAGCACAAACAAGCCAGCCTAAACAAACAATGAAAGTAAAGTATGGTAGTATGGTAAGTATATTACAGTTACTACATAGTATTTTTTGCATTATGCATTATTAGAAAGGTAATGCAGAAAGGTATTTCTGAAGAGAAAAAATATTTTAATCTAAATATCTTATTAAAAGAAAACATTCAGCTTAAGTGTAGCCTACAGAACTTCATACAGTTTACAGTGGCTGTAGACTTCTGGTAGGAGAATGTCATTGCTGGAGATAGGAGAGGATGTGGAATACAGGCTATTATATGACTAAATTGGTCTGTCAATCTTAAAGGACGCATTTCCATTTTGCAAGAACATGGCAACTGTTCTTGACATTTTTACATCAAGTAAACACACTAAGTGCACACACGGTGCAGAATTTGACAGTAATGACCCAAAGTATGCTCTACAAAATCACGCTTTTTACATGGAAAAAAGGAAAGTCAACAATATACACTTAAAACCTGCTTTAAAATGAAATCCACAAAGTATTAAAACTGCAAAGTGTGATATAATAAGTTCTAGTGGACACTTTACAGTGCCTCCAAGGGTGGACCATTATTGATTTCTAAACCACCGAGAGTTTTCTTTATGTTGATTATATGGCCTTTACAATGTAATTTCCAATGTAGCATGATAATATTGATTTGGAACAAATGGACGTCTAGTCTCATGGAACTAACGATCAGAAGTACACAGTATTTTATAGCTACACTACAAACAAGGATTAAACAACATGAATAGCATGTGCATTTCTACACTGGCATATGGCTGTATGACTACACACACATACAGACTAGATTCTCTTGAACATAGTACACACACACTTACTTGTTTATGTTAAGCATTATGATGTAATGAATGCTGACAATAGGTACCATTTCTTTCAAGGACATACAAAGCATATGTGGATGCCATGCATGGCAGCCTATATATGTTTGTAATATCACTAGTGTTTGTTGGTCAACGCAACACACCAGTTTATTTATACAAGGCATTTAAACTTGAGATATATCCTATACAACACTTACCTTCTTTATTAAGCCTCATAACCTCCCTGCTTTTTCCACCCTCTTTTCCAGTCTCTTCTAAATCTACATCTGTGAAAGAAAGAAAAGCCAAAGTAAGGATGAGCATCCTAGCAAATGTAAACAGCAATGTCTATGATATCTGCCAGCCAAGTCTCATTCTATCAGCTTGGACCATCCAAGCTCCACACACACTAGTGCATGGGCTACCTGCACTTAAATTCTACAGGATTTTTTTTCAGATTTAAAGAAAATACACAGGCGTTCATAGGAAGCCACAGTGGATAAAACAGCACAGACAGCACTAAAGGATGGGCCTCTCTAATAGACACACAGTAAATCCACACACAGTCTGGATCTACTAGCTCTCCCTCTTTCTATATGTCTTTATCTGTATTTGGTGATTGTCTTTATGCCTATTACTATAGGGAGTAGCGCGGGGAACACCATGGACCAGTCTCTCACTTTTATTTTATATATATCAATCTAGATGCCTAGATCAACCCTGGGTGTGCGGGACTGATTGATCGGTTACAGAGCAATTGGGCAGGCGGATGGGGCCGTGTTCTTACTGTCGGAGCAGTGTATTTTAGCGGCGTCGATCCAGGTGGACCACGGTTTGCCCAGAAAAGCCTCCGGACTGGGCACTTTGCGATCCAGTGTCGCCATTGCTCTTCCTTCTTGTTGCTTTTCCTTTCCTTCGGAAGCGGAGCGACACGGGATTCGAGGCTCTGTTACGTCATCTTCGGAACGTTCCGACATTGAGCTGAGTGAAGGGGAGGGGGAAGCCGAGCGACTCTGATCCTCCATGCTCATGTTTGGCATGCACTGGGTGCTGACACGCTACCGGCCAGAGAGGGAGCCCTAGAGCAGCTTCCCATTCATAGAAGTGTGAGCTGCTCTGTGAGGGTTGCGTTAACAGAGGTTAGGGACTTCTTAATTACTGTAAATACGTTTTAAGTGCAGTCATAAGTCAAAATAAATAATGTGTTAACACAAGCACTTTTGGAAGTGGTCACCCTGGAAGGCTTTTTAAACATAAAACACAGATTGTTTTAAATAGTCTAAAATATCACCACACACTAACTCAAATACACAGAGCATTGCAATGAAGAGCTAATATGGAACGTTTGCATATATTAGCCTGAACAGATTATTAATTTATTAGGAATAACAGAATTTACATAGGTCATAAAGAGTGCACAGTCCTTGGCTTCTGTTTTCCAACTAATTTTTCAATTGTCATAACTGCTTAGAAAATGAATTGATGTTTTTTTTCTTCAGGCTGCTATTAAAGAATTATGATTCTAAACTATCACGGCAATCACAGTCACATAGCACATGATGTTGTGAGCGGAAAGTCTTTGGGACATCCCTCTGATCTCAGACTGCACTGTGAAATCCTCCCCCCTGCCATTACATGACATGCTGAGTGCTGTGACCCTGTGTTTGTGTCTGGCAGCCAAAGTGGCACATTTATCATTCATCGTCAAAAATGAGAAATAGTTATCAATCCTTATCGCATGGATAAGGATTGAACTATTTCTCAAATGTATTAAAAATGGATCACAGAAACAGCAGTTCCGAAAAACTGCTGTTTCTGTGATAAAAAAAATCATACTTACCCCCCTCTGTGGGACGCGCTGTCTCAGGATCTCCTCCAGGTCCTCTTCAGCCTTCAATTGCGCATGTGCACGTCTATCCTTGTAGAGAGAGAGCTGTGAGTGACAGGGAGGGATCATGTGATGCCTCCACACATGCGCTGTCCAGCTCTGCTCTTGGAGCAGAGCTATCAGCACTGTAAACTTTCAATTATGATAATGCGTACATGGCAAGTTAACATGGCAAGTTCCCGAAAAAAAATGTTTTTCGGGACTTGTTAGATTGCGGCCAGAGCAGTCACCATACTGTTGAATGGTAACTGCTCGCAAAAACGATCAGGAGTGCAAAGCAGCAGATATCCACGATATCTGCTGCGATGCATCTTTAATAAATTTGCGGAGGGCACATCGGGACCTGATTTCCACGGTAAGTGCACAATAGTGCACTACCGTGATTTCTTAAATATGCCCCATAGAGCTTTTGAGAAGGAGATAATGATTTGTATGAAGATAGCCAAGAAAAATGGCAGATGTATGCTTAAAATGTGTTAAACTTATCGAGCTACTGGATCCTGTATATGACACTCCTGTCCTCCGATATCAGCGTGTCAGAATGAAGTGATCTGACATGCTATAAACACCAGTAGCTCAGGAATGGAATGGTCACACTCTGCTGAATATGTTTTTTTGCTTAACTTATTTTTTATGAAAGTCAGTTGCCAATTTTCAGCAAGAATGCATTGCCCAAGTTTCAGGGCCATCTTAACAACATGATGGGCCGACAGGCAAAGCAGTGCACCGGGGCCCCTATATATATATATATATATATATATATATATATATATATATATATACATACATACAAGTTAACCCGTGCATGATACTCATGCATTCTAGTCAAATCAAGCTACTTAAGGTCTTAAAAAGGTTCTTGTCATGCATTTGGGCCTAGCCCAGGCCTCCTCAGGGGAAGAGCGTTACTTCCCGACGCAAGCGCCCTTTTTAATGTGTGTTCATGAGGTAAAATTACCTCACGAAAATGAGTTTGACCCCTCAACTCGTAAATTTAGCCTTTACTACCCCTCCCACGGAGAGAAGGGGGGATGATGGAAGTTAACTGACTTCACTATTCTAATTTTTTTGTCAAATAATGTCAGTATACCAAATTTCAGGTCAATTGGATGAGTCCTTTCTGAGAAAATAGTTTTTTCCACACACACACACACTAACACTAACACGCCGCTACACATGTGTGTTCATGAGGTAAAATTACCTCACGAAAATGAGTTTGAGCCCTCAACTCGTAAATTTAGCCTTTACTACCCCTCCCACGGGAGGAAGGGGGGATGATGGAAGTTAACTGACTTCACTATTCTAATTTTTTTGTCAAATAATGTCAGAATACCAAATTTTAGGTCAATTGGATGAGCCCTTTCTGAGAAAATAGTTTTTTCCACACACACTAACACACGCCGCTAGGCTTTTACTTTTATACAAGTTAACCCGTGCATGATACTCATGCATTCTAGTCAAATCAATCTACTTAAGGTGTTAAAAAGGTTTTTGTCATGCATTTGGGCCATAGCCCAGGCCTCCTCAGGGGAAGAGCGTTACTTCCCGACATAAGCGCCCTTTTTTAACGTGGTTTTGTCCACATGTCACCACCTCATCATTCTTCTCCATCACCTCATCCTTCATTTTCATCGCCACATCTATCCAGATGTCTATCCAGACACAGGGATCTCTCTCAGCGGTCCTGAGTATCACACTCCTCTCACTCTGTCACCCCCGGCAACCACCAACCACTCCCCACTGTCACCCCCGGCAACCACCAACCACTCCCAACTGTCACTTCTCCTTCAAGAAATATATATATATATTTTTTAAATCTTTATAAACACTTTTAACAATTAACAAATTAAATTAACAAATTAAAAACATCTTAGTATACCAAATTTCAGACCTTTCTGAATTTTTTTTCCCACACACACTAAGAATTTAGTAGGTCAGTGTATAACTCCGCCCAGCAGGTGGCGCTGCAGCTTGGTTTTATTTTTTACACACACACACACACACACACACAGACAGACTAACACACGCCACTAAGCATTTATATTATACAAGTTAACCCGTGCATGATACTCATGCATTCTAGTCAAATCAAGCTACTTAAGGTGTTAAAAAGGTTCTTGTCATGCATTTGGGCCATAGCCCAGGCCTCCTCAGGGGAAGAGCGTTACTTCCCGACGTAAGCGCCCTTTTTTAACGTGGTTTTGTCCACATGTCACCACCTCATCATTCTTCTCCATCACCTCATCCTTCATTTTCATCGCCACATCTATCCAGATGTCTATCCAGACACAGGAATCTCTCTCAGCAGTCCTGAGTATCACACTCCTCTCACTCTGTCACCCCCGGCAACCACCAACCACTCCCCACTGTCACCCCCGGGCAAACCACCAACCACTCCCAACTGTCACTTCTCCTTCAAGAAATATATATATATTTTTTTGAAATCTTTATAAACACTTTTAACAATTAACAAATTAAATTAACAAATTAAAAACATCTTAGTATACCAAATTTCAGCCCTTTCTGATTTTTTTTTTCCACACACACACACTAAGAATTTAGTAGGTCAGTGTATAACTCCGCCCAGCAGGTGGCGCTGCAGCTTGGTTTTATTTTTTTCACACACACAGACAGACAGATTAACACATGCCACTAGACATTTATATTATAGATATTAGATAATGCTAAGAATTGAGTAGGTCAGTGTATAACTCTGCCCAGCAGGTGGTGCTGCAGCTTGTTTTTTTTTTTTCACACACAGACTAACACACGCCGCTAGGCTTTTATATTATAGAATATATATATATATATATATATATATATATATATATATATATATGTGTGTGTAAAAAAAGTGATTATATATATATATAGATATATATATATATATATATATATATATATATATCACTATCTTTTTTAATTCTCCATTAACTTACCTTTCAATCGCCCTGTTCTTCGAGTCCAATCCTCTTCTCTTCTTCGTCGCTGTTCTGCGCTCCTCCGTGCTGTGCTCCTCTGTGCAGTGCTTGCAGTGAATGTCAGGCGTGATGATGTCATCACGCCCGACATTCACTGTGAGCACAGCACGGAAGAAACACAGTTAAATAACTTGAACATAGCAAAGCAAAATAAACGTATCTGTCTTCATATGAGTCCTATTTATATCTCATGGGCAGTGGCAAGTTAGGTCTTTTCCTTTACTGCAAAGGTGCTTCTATCTGGACTGGCTGCACACATCTCCCAGGACAACAATTCAGCCATAGTATCATAGCATTCAGTGGCTCTTTACTTTAGCTCAGCCATCAGTTACACACATCACTTCTCACACTAGCCATTCTGTTTTTGGCTCCTCCCCTTTTCCCCAAGAATCTCCTGGAACCTTCTAGTTCATTCATTGCAGTTTGCCCATCCCAAAGAGGCAAATGCAATTTGCATTTAACTTCCCAGAGGCACTCTAGGGAACTGTAGTAATATACCTGTGATTTGTAGTGTATTACACTATCAAGGTCCAGAGGTAAGGTTAAGTAGGAACCTGCTGTGCTGAGCCAGATTAACAATTAATTGAATGGACCAGCATTTTTGGTCCGCTCTCTCTACATTGAGCCTCATTTAGAATTAGGAGCAAACTGAGTTATAGGATGCAAACTTACACATTATTAAACCACGTTGCAATGCAAGAGGTGCAAATGCAATTTTTTTGTGCCTGCAGAGAAAATACTGCAATGTTTTTACATGTAGCAAACGAATAATAGACACTTTATTTCTACACTGCTAGAGTTAATGTAGTGCTTGCCCCCTCTTAACTTGAAATCTGCACATTTTTAATTTGTACCCCCCCTCCCTGCAGCACAACCGGGGCCAGATTAACCTGAGGTCTAACTGGGCTACAGCACATGGGCCTCGGTAATCCCGGGGGGCCCTTGACAGAGCTCAGCAGCATTATTGACCTGATCAATGGTGCTGAGCCTGTCACTGTTGTCCTTCCGCAGCGCTCAGTAATCTCTTTATACTGAGGAGATCTAGTGAGAGTGTCACGAGATCTCCTCAGTAAGGAGCTTACAACACGCTGCAGAAGGACAACAGTGACTGGAGAAGGTAAGCGCTTGGGGGGGCGGCGGGCTGCTAACAGGGCAGGGCTCACAGCGGGGGGCAGGGCGGGCGGTGGCAGGCGGCTAACGGTGGGGCCTCATGGGGGAATGGGGGGCCCCCTTAGCCCAGGAGCCTCCATTTCCTTAATCTGTCCCTGAGCACAACATAGGTTTGCCAAGGTGCAAAATTGCTTCTTCCAGTTGGATTTACTCCTAATTGTAAATTGGGACCAAAGTGTGCTTTTTAACATATTGTTCCATTAAATCCAGCAGAAACAAACAGTTACCAGGCAGTTGAGATACATCATTTCACTGCAATTTTAAATATTGGGACACAGAACAAATTATGGATATATATGGATAATTTGTTAAAATCACCTCACTAAAACACCGCTAATGTGCATTTTTACATTTCACACATTTTTACAATGTAAATGTGTGAACAAGCCCTAAGAGATAACCCTTAAAACTTCTATAGATAACTTAGTTACAGTGCTGCAATTTGTTAATTTGCTATGTATTTTTGTGTTTAAATTAAGTACTCATAGATATTACCATCTTCATGTTTACAGCTGAAACATGGACACCCCTGTGATATTAAGTTTTATAGGGTATCATATATAAATACACATGTATAGGAACCTTCTCCAACCATTTCATCATTTTCGCAGATAAGCCATAGGGAAATGAGCATATTTTCATAAAAAATCTCATAAAATGTAATAAATAAAAGATTAGTTATATCTATATGTAAAATTATTAAAATTAGCATATCATAGAAATGTATGAAGCCCCAATGGTATGTACCTGATCAATGTCGGTTACCATGTCTCATGGGCATGTGTGTATAAAAAAAAAATGAAAAAAAATCTAAATTGATTTATTTTTTAAAAAATCTGGCATGCCTCACCCCTCTTCCAGATCAAATTATTTCCAGCACTACTGCTTCTAACCTGGGCTGGTAGTGGCAAAATTGAGGGGACAAAGAGTGTGGGTTCCCATAGAAAAAGATGCTATCAGCACTAGGCACAGGATGGGCGGGTGATGCTATAACAGGGAAACACACAGTATGGGGTTCCCCTGTCCTAATATTACTCAGGTAGAATTGTCCCTGCAAAAACATGTGCCTCCCTCCCAGAAGAAAACAGCCCAATGCTAAAATCACTAGGGCTCTTCCCAAAGACCGCTTGGGCAGTGGGTGTGGGATGATAACTGTGAAAAAAATAGAGCTGTATGTTTTTTGTTGGTGCACTACTGTTACAACTCACCTGTCCTCGCTCCAGCGCCGCGATCCTCTCTCTCTTCCGGGTGGCGGCGGCGCTGTCACATGAGAGTCGGGGCGGGGTATTCAAACTTGCAACCCTACTAAAGACCTGCCTGGGCAGCGTCAGAGCAACTTCCTATGTTCCCTGACTAGGTGCTTCTCGTGTGTCTCTCTGTGTACCAGTTCCTTCCAGTGTTATCGTGGGCTACCTCCTACATCCTTACCTCTAGAGGCAGACCAGTGGACCGCGACATGCGATCCTCCGCAGCAAAGCCCATCCCGCCTTGCGGCGGTTCTTGGTGAACACCAGGGGGTTCATTAGACTCCGCACCACCGGCCGGCCAGCGCTGATCTAGAGTAAGGCAAGTACTCCATTTTTAATACCTACATTTCTACATTGTTGTACATGCTACATAATTGTTACAGTTTGCTCTGACCACAAATATGGATACTTCAGGAGACCCCTTCCCTAGGGATTTGCTCCAATACCTGTTAGGAAGAGTAGAAAAACAGGAGGCCAATCAGTATCAGTTACTAAAATTTTTACAAGGACTATCAGTCCGAATGGATACCTTGCAGACAACTTTAGCGGCATCAGGTATGGCATCAGCCCCGTTCAGGCTCCTCCAGTTGCTCCTTTACCTGCAGGTGCAGCCTCATCTTAGCGTATTCCTAACCCACCTAAGTTTTATGGGGAACCTAAGTTATGTAGGGGATTTTTAAACCAATGTGCTATACAATTTGAGCTTCTTCCTGGAAATTTTCCTTCTGAAAAGGCAAAAGTAGCATATATAATATCCCTCTTGTCTGGTCAGGCCCTAGCCTGGGCATCCCCGCTCTGGGAGAGAGATGATCCCTTATTACATAATTACTCCAATTTCTTTTCTACCTTCAAGAAGGTTTTTGATGAGCCAGGTCGAGTCGCTAACGCAGCTACCAGTATTCTTCGTCTCCGGCAAGGAAGCCTTTCTGTAGGTCAATATACTGTGCAGTTTAGAACAATGGCCTCAGAGCTACGATGGAATAACAAAGCTTTAACAGCTGCTTTTTGGCAAGGTCTTACAGACCGAATTAAAGACAAATTGATTTCCCAAGAACTCCCTACTTCTGTGGATGACTTAATCTCCCTATGCATTAAAATTGACCTTAGTTTCAAGGAGCAATCTTTAGAAAAAGAACAATCACGGCGTGGTTCCTTTCGTCTTGCTCCTAGTTTCCAGACCCCTGTTCAGCCTCCGGAAGAACCCATGCAGCTTGGAAGAACCCGCCTTTCAGCTGAGGAGAGAGAGAGAAGGTTCAGGAACCGGTTGTGCTTGTACTGTGGCGAGTGGAGTCATCTTTTGGGTACTTGTCCTAAGCGACCGAGTAACGACAGAACCTAACGTTTAGTAGGGAGGTTTCGTTAGGTCCCTCTGTTCAAATCCTCTCTTCTTTCAACAGCAAAGATTGTCTTATTATTCCCTGTGAAGTAGTGGTAGGTTCCAAGGTCTACCGTGTTTCTGCATTATTGGAATCCGGGGCAGCAAGCAATTTCATTTCTTCAACAACCATCTCTCAACTAGGTATTCCTACCCAGCCCTTAGAGAGGTCCATCTCCCTGACCGCCATTGACGGAGGTACCATTTCTGGAGGACATATCCTATTCAGAACCATACCTTTAACTTTCAGAGTTGGAGTACTACATATTGAGACCATCTCTTTTTTAGTAATTCCTAAGGCCATTAACTCCTTGATCCTAGGCCTGCCATGGCTTCGTCATCACTCTCCTGGAATAGACTGGCATTCCGGTGAGATTCTTTCCTGGAGTTCGGTTGTTTGACTAAGGTAACCCCTGTTTTTTCCAAGATTAGTGCTCAACTGGGCAATCCCCAATTATTGCCAATTCATTACCAAAGTTTTTCAGATGTCTTCTGTGAACAGGAAGCTACTAAACTTCCACCTCATAGGAGTTGGGACTGTGCTATTAATCTTCAACCTGATAAACCTATTCCCCGTGGACGCATTTTTCCCTTGTCTGTTCCTGAGACCAATGCAGTATCTGAATACATTCAAGAAAATCTGAAGAGAGGATTCATACGAAAATCATCATCTCCAGCAGGGGCAGGCCTCTTCTTTGTAAAGAAAAAAGATGGGGGCCTTCGCCCTTGTATTGATTACCGTGCTATCAATTCTATCACGGTAAAGAACAGATATCCCCTACCTTTGATCTCTGAGCTCTTTGATCAAATAAAGGGGGCCTCTATTTCTTCTAAGTTGGACTTAAGAGGTGCATACAACCTAATTAGAATAAAGGAAGGGGATGAGTGGAAAACAGCTTTTAATACACGAGATGGACACTTTGAATACTTGGTAATGCCCTTTGGGCTGTGTAATGCTCCTGCTGTTTTCCAAAACTTTATGAATCAGATCTTCCAAGATTTACTCTATCAATTTGTAGTTATCTACCTAGATGACATCCTTATATTTTCCCCAGGTCTCGCATCTCATCGCAGACATGTAAGAGAAGTATTGAGCAGGCTTCGGAGATATCAATTATTTTGCAAACTCGAAAAATGTGTGTTCGAACAAGAGACCCTTCCCTTTCTAGCATATATTATATCCAAGACTGACCTTCAAATGGACCCATCCAAGCTTAAAGCCATCCTGAATTGGCCACAACCATCAGGCCTTAAAGCTACTCAGCGATTTCTAGGGTTCTCTAATTATTATCGATAGTTTATTAAGGGTTATTCTTCATTAGTAGCTCCCATTACAGCCCTCACTTGTAAATCCGCCAATATTAAAATCTGGACTCCTGAAGCAGTGCAAGCCTTTAAGGATCTCAAGACCTTATTCTCCACAGCTCCCATTCTTCTTCAACCAGACTGTCAACGGCCCTTTTTTGTAGAGGTGGACGCATCCTCCGTAGGGGTCAGAGCGGTACTATCCCAGAAAGATTCAGGTGGCAAATATCATCCTTGTGGATTCTTTTCTCGCGGGTTTCTTCCTGCAGAGAAGAATTATGGAATCGGTGATAAGGAGCTCTTGGCAATCAAATTGGCTCTCTTTGAGTGGAGACATTTACTTGAGGGTGCTCAGTTTCCGGTAACAGTATACACCGATCATAAGAATTTACTTTATCTACGGTCTGCACATTGTCTAAACCCTCGTCAAGCCAGATGGGCCATCTTCTTTTCACTCTTCAATATCAATATTACCTTCCGCCCAGGCTCAAGATATGTCAAAGCGGATGCCCTTTCTCGCTCATTCGATGCTACCGATACCGAAGCCTCAGAGAGAAACAAACCAATCTTGGATACCAACTGTATATTGGCTTTGTCCCCATTGACCGAGAAGAGTTGTCCTCCGGGTAGAACCTTTGTAACCCCACCCCTCCGTGTAAAATTATTGCATTGGGCTCATTCCTCTCTTTTTTCTGGACATGCGGGGATGCGGAAGACCTGGGAATTAGTCTCCTGAAAATATTGGTGGCCTACCATACGTAGGGATGTTAAGTCTTTTGTCTCTGCCTGTTCAAGATGTGCCCAGCATAAGATTCCCAGAGACCGACCGGTCCACTCATGCCTTTACCTGTTCCCGATATTCCATGGTCTCATATTTCAATGGATTTTATCACGGACCTTCCAAGTTCTAAAGGTCACACCGTCATCTGGGTCGTCACTGACCGGTTTTCTAAAGTAGCACATTTTGTTCCCTTGAAGAAACTCCCCTCGTCTCCTGTCTTAGCGGATCTTTTTATTAAAGAGATATTCCGACTTCATGGCTGTCCTGCACACATAGTATCTGATCGTGGGTCACAATTTGTATCTAGATTCTGGAGAGCCTTTTGCCAAACATTAGGAACCAAACTGGATCTTTCATCTGCATATCATCCCCAGACTAATGGGTTGACTGAGAGGACTAATCAAGAACTGGAGAAGTTTCTAAGGTTTTACATCTCTGCCAATCAAGATAATTGGGTTGACCTCCTTCCCTGGGCAGAGTTCGCTCACAACTACCATTACCATGAAGCAGCCTCCAATTCCCCCTTCTTTATCTTGTATGGTTGTCATCCCAGGCTACCAGCCTTCTCTTCTCTTCCTCACTCAGAGGTTCCAGCGGTGGACTCTCTCTTTCGCAGGTTTTCTAACATCTGGGATCTAGTGAAAACCAGCCTGAGGAGATCCGCTATCCATGCTAAGAAGGCGTATGACAAGAAGAGGAGGGTAGCTCCTCAGTTCATCCCAGGGGACAAAGTGTGGTTACCCACCCGTAACATCCATTTGAAGGTTCCTAGCAAGAAATTGGCTCCTAGATTCAACGGCCCTTTTGAAATATCCAAGGTTATCAATCCGGTGGCTTTTAAGTTAAAGCTTCCTTCGTCATTACGTATTCCTAGTGTCTTCCATGTTTCTCTCCTTAAACCTGTAATTAACAATCAATTCTTTACTACAGAGAGGCCTCCACCTCCTGTGGTAATTCAAGAACAGTCTGAGTTTGAAGTCAAACAAATTCTGGATTCCCAGTGGGTCAAGAGGAGTTCTGCAATTTCTAGTGGACTGGAGGGGATACGGCCCGAAGAACGTTGATGGGTTCCTGCTGCTGATCTGCATGCTCCACGACTTCTGCGAGCCTTTCATAAGAAATTCCCCACCAAGCCGGTATAGGTGTCTAGAGTCCACCTTATTTGGAGGAGGGTACTGTTACAACTCACCTGTCCTCGCTCCAGCACTGCGATCCTCTCTCTCTTCCGGGTCGCGGCGGCGATGTCACGTGACAGTCGGGGCGGGGAATTCAAACTTGCAACCCTACTAAAGACCTGCTCTGACGCCTGGGCAGCAACAGAGCAACTTCCTATGTTCCCTGACTAGGTGCTTCTCGTGTGTCTCTCCGCGTACCAGTTCCTTGCAGACTTCTCAGACATTCTCTCCACTCCAGTGTACCAGACCCAGGCTTGCTGACAACGTATTATCTTCACTCCAAGTGTACCAGACTTCGGCTATCCTGATACTACCTTCCAGTTCCAGTGTTATCGTGGACTACCTCCTACATCCTTACCTCTAGAGGCAGACCAGTGGACCGCGACCTGCGATCCTCCACAGCAAAGCCCATCCCGCCTTGCGGCGGTTCTTGGTGAACACCAGGGGGTTCGTTAGACTCCGCACCACCGGCCGGCCAGCGCTGATCTAGAGTAAGGCAAGTACTCCATATTTAATACCTACATTTCTACATTGTTGTACACACTACATAATTGTTACAACTACTAGTTCAAGCAAGCCTTGGCATACCTAAACTATTTGGGTATGCTGGGGCTTATAGAAATGCAAGTGCCAGCATACCCATAGTTGTGTAACGCCTGCGGGGAACGACAGGCGCACACAGATATCCTACCTTGTCCACGATCTGTCCACCTACTGTCCGCACGGACCCACTAAAACTGCTTCCCACGCCACCTCGGTCTAGGAAGGAAATCAGACAGATTACTGGGAGGCAGGCATACAGTTGGAAGGAGAAGGGATGTACGAGATGACGGCCAGGAGTAGAGACCCTCTGGGCCTGGGCGTGGGACTATGAATAATCGGGACATCCTGCCCGAATACTCACCATTGTGCAAATGAGGGTCCCCACCAAGAAGAAGAGACAAAATGAGAGCTTAGTACTCAACACAATTGCCACCTCTATTTGACAGACGTCTGCACTTTGGAGATCAGCGTCCAATAGAACAGGGACGACACAATACAGCCCACCCACAACGCTGTCTTCCAGCTGGTATGTACCACCCACACTAGTGCTATCTACAAAACACAACAGCTCCCTGGTCCTAACAAAACAAACTAGAGAAAAGTGTGTCCAATGCATTTAAACAACAAGTAGTACAAATATCTAGTGCAGTCATCTATCAAAACCAGGTGAATAGACTGATAGAGCATGGAAGGAAACATAGGAGTGTAAATCAAGATGTGGGCTGGTCTGCATTGCTACTTTTAAACTCTAGCACTAGGTGCTGTGTACTAGCTGAAACCCCACAGTACACAGATACCAATTACAGTCAATGCAACAAGAAATACAGATACCAAAAGCCTACCTTTAATGGGGGGCCTGACTTCTTGATCAGATAGGGGAAAATACTTACGCAGACACACAATAAAGTGAACATACTATTCAATACAGGGTAATACCAAACTGTTACTGGCTTAATGCCACTTTACCCGCAGGCCTACAGCCTGACTTTTGCCCACAGTGCTATAGCCTGACTGTGCCCACAGGCCTATAGCCTGACTTAACCTGGCCTCAGGTCTAAAGCCTGAACCAAGGTTGCGGAATTACTCCCTTTTCATAAGGACAGCCTAATTGCCTAGGTCCTTGCGCCCATTCGTGCTGCCCGGGCCTAGTGCCCGAATTGCACCACGGGTATTGGGTCCTACATATCTAGCAGGGATTATACTTACATGTTCTGCGTAGCATACCCGACTTCTTTACATGCATTTCGGAGTCTTCTAGATCCTCCAGCCGGCAGCGCCTCTTCTCTGGTTTGGAGCTCTGTAATGTTCAGTGTTCTTGGCAGGGCCACTCCTAGCAATTATAAGGGCTCCCTGCCACTGCTGCCATCCTCTTTTCTTGACCCAGCAGCTCTTCTCTGGTGATGACCTCAACTTGCCTCTCTCTGGACTCTGGCCCGATGTCCTTTTCAATGGCCTTTGCTGCCAGACTGAACTGACTGGCGACGATCGTGGCGGCTTATATAGCCACTGCCACACATACGTCACATGGTAATTCAAAATGCCCGAAGGTGACCCCTGATTGGCTCACCATTCCACTGAATCATTGCTGATGCGCCAGGACCCGCCAAAGAAGAAAACAAGCACTTACTGTCGCTGGATCCCGGGACTGGTGAGTTGTCTTTGCTTCTTTCCTTATTTCTTCTTTTCTTCACCCTCTACACGGGTTCTTCTCCCTTCCTGTCTTCACCTTCTTCACGGGGTCCACGGCCAGGTACCCTATCACAGCTGTCAAATCATGCTGTAGCACTTGTAGAACTACAAGTGCCAACATGCCCTGGGCCCATTGGTTCCTCTAGTGCACCTTTAAAAAATACATTAAAAAAGGCACATACACAACGTAAAAAAAATTGTTTATTAAAAATAAAAAAAACCTTGTACAACCTATTTTCCCAATTTACTGCTCATCTAAATCCAGGGGATCCTCTTCTTTCTTCTTGCTTGAAATCCATTTGGAAAAAATAAAAAAACATTTGGATCAACGAAAATATGCTCCTTGCAAAGCCACGAAACAGCTGACAAGCTGGGCGACCTGTCAGTTTCTAATCAACAAAGAGCCACTTCATTATAATTGGTCAGAGTGCGTGAAAGGCGCTCTGATTTGATTAGTATGGTTGAGACCTCATGTGAAGGATCACCGCTAACTGCAATTTTGTCTGGGGGGGAAGCACGCTTATGTTTTTTTAATTATTTTTTTTATAACTACATTTAGAACTAGTTTTAATAGTCAAGATGATGACAATTGGCATCTCAACAGCATGATGCTCTTAATAGCCTATAACAAGTGAAGTGGGGTGTACTGTATATGGTGGTATGCCATACCGTCACTTCTCCTATGCCTACATTGTAAAACTATAAAATTCCATTCATTTACACTGCCATTACATTTTGCATACTGCTACTTCTAAATTTGACCACTGTATACAACCATATATTATTTATAAACATGCATTTACGTGTATATGCTGATTCGCATTCTTTGGCCTCTGATTCGCATTCTTTGGCCTCTTTGGGTGTATATATGTGCAAATTTTTTAAGCGGATATTCCATCCAAGATGCATATAACTCAGTATCAGGCCCAACATCTTGAATTTGCAGTAAGTGCTCCCTGATGGCTAAAGGTGTGACACTCGAGAGGTATAAAGGGGAGGTAGAGCTTAGTTTAGAGAACAGTATAGTTTTGTAACGTGAAAAAAACTTTAAAATTACTCCAATGTAGCGCCCTCGGGGAACAGGACAGACGCAACACAAAAGAACTTACCTTGTAAACGATGGTCACCTCCAGTCCGCTTCCGATATCCCAGCTGCGATTCGATCCCAGCAGATCAGCAGCCGCAACCCTTGTCACCTCCAACCACGTCCCTCTAAGAAAGAGACAGAGATTACGGCCGTGCCTACCAGGTAAGGGCTGTCCGAGAATACGACAATGAACAAGGACACTCTCAGTCCAAGCCCACTTGCCGCCTCCTCACTTTGCTCTCGCCTTGGCACAGGGGACTACAGGCACTTGAGACCAGGACTAATCCCGTCTCAAGTACCTCGCACAGCCTAACCGAAAGGGGAAATCAAGCGTGATACTCACCGGAACACTTCCGATCCGGTTCTTCTGCACCTCCCCGACACCTGCGGATGACAAGGAACACACAGCCTCCCTCTACACTCTCAGTGAGACTAAGATGGGCACCCACAAATGCTAAACTGACTACAACAGCGACCCAACCCTAACAACGCTCTAATGGTCGGCAACGCAACTAAGTCAAACAACTATGACTAACTAGGTGTGGTGCACTAACGGAACTACTCACTAAGCACTACGGGGAACACCAGCCAGTGTTCACGGACTATTCCGGAGGGCGGTTCCTAACCCCCTCACCCAGGTCTAACCAAGGAGACTGTCTCCTTACGATGGGGTCACCCACGGACCCTAAGGACCGGCTGCACCAGGCCCGACTGAGGCTCGCTGGAACAGCACACTAACCCGTGGGCCGACTGCCGCACGGAACAGCCGATCGAAACTGAACCGCCCGACTGCCTGTACTCGGGTATCGAACATGTATCCTTACACCCGGAACCACAGGATAACCTGCACGGAACTCGGGCTTCGGGACCCTCAACCAGAACCACGGGCCGCCCCTGGAACTGCCTCAAGGTGTGCTGCACTGCCACCAACTCACTCAGTCACCCCCTCTGGGAACCAGCGTGACCCCAGGGACCTAAGGGACGGGAAAACTACGTATGTTCTTCCCTGACTATGTGTAAGCTGGTAACTACACTTGTCCCTCACAGTACGGGTTAGCACAGGAAAACACAGGAAACAAGAGCCTACCTTTAATGGGGGCCTGACGTCTTGCCCCTGGACACAATTATGTAGCACATCCAAAGATACAGTAATACAGACAATACTCGCCGCACAGACAGAATAAATACAGTATACAGTACTTTGCACGCTACTCACCAGAGCACACCGCTGCTAGCCAACCAGCAGGTTGCTACAGCACCACAGGAGCCTCCGCTCTACTGTACCTCCTAACTCCGTGTGCTCACCTCACACAGGACCGCGCCTACACTCACAAGGCTCTCATGCCTCTAACACACACCACCAGGGCCTTCTGCCCTTCACACCATGGGCTTCTCTGCCCAGCTGCCTACAAGCCTTGCGCTCTGAATATGGGCCTCAGCCCCCTCTCTAACTCAGGGCTCTGAGCCCACTACCTAGGGCCTTGTGCCCTTCTCAGCCTATGGGCTACCAGCCCCTACTAAGGCCCGGTGGCCTTCCTATGGCCTCTAGGCCACTACTTACCTAAGGGCCTTGTGCCCTTGTACGCTTGGGAGCTCTGAGCCTCCCCTGCCTAGCTAACTACTAAGGGCCTTGCGCCCTATTAGCACTTTATGGCCGACTGGCCCACTATTTCACAAGGGCCTATTGCCCAGCTCCTGGGCCTTGTGCCCCTAACACAAAGTCCCCACGGGCCTAGTACCCGACCTAACGCTGAGGCTACTTACCTGCTCTGCGCAGGAATCTCAGCTTGCCACGCAGTCTTCCTTCTTCGGGTCTTCCAGACCCTCCAGCCAGCGGCGCCTCTTCTCCCATTCGGCGCTGTTGAGGGCTGCTTGGCGGGGGTGCTCTTAGCCCTGACAAGGGCTCCCCGCCGACGATCTCTGCTCCGGCGGCTTGCTTGCAGTCTTCTTTCTCCGCCGCCGCTCCGGACGTCTGATCTTCTCCTCCGCCGACGGACTTCTGGCAAAATGGCGCCGGCGCGACGTCATCAGCTGGCGCGAGCGCCGATTGGCTCACGTCGGCACCAATCTTTTAAATGGCCGGGCGCGAGCCGCGATTGGCTCGCGTATCCGGCCGCTGATTGGCCAGCGGGGAAAGATGAGCCCTGATTGGCTCATCCTTCCTCCGCCGACAAGACCTGCAAAGAAGAACGTATACTCACCTCCATGGGAGCGCTGGACGGGTAAATAAGTTCTGTCTTCTTTCCTCACCCGCTTGTAGGGCTCAGCCATCCGGGACATCTTCAGCACCTCCAGGGGCACAGCGGTAGCGGAAGTCTTCGCCCTATTCACAGGCACCGGGCACATCTCTACATTTCCGCCGCCTTTTTCTATTGTGGTCCCCACAATCGATGTCTTCTCCTCTACGTCCACCTCCAAGGGTCGCTTACCGGCATCCTTGACTCACGTCCATCGGATCCTCTGTGGTAAGGTCCTCTCGCGCAGGATCCACACCATCCTGGCAACCTCCTCGCCCGAAGTCATTATCCAGGGGGTCTCTTCCTCGGCTTCAGCCGGAACCTCCCACTCGTCCGATACCTCCTCGGTTGCGCGGGAAGCTTCTCTGGGAGGTGACAACATCCACCACTCTCCAGCTGCACTCTCTAAGGTACCGTCTTCTTCGGGCAGTACTTCTTCAGCAGCTCTCTCTTCCAGGGTACTGAGGGCTTCCATCCTCTCAGGTACCACTGGGCAGACATCTTCACATGTCTCTGGATACGACGCTTCCCCATGGAGAGTCTGCTCAGTTCTCCCTTCGTCTTCAGGGACCAACTCTTCCACAGCCACGGACAAATCGTCTGATGTATCCAAGGTCTCCAATACCCCGGCTCCAGCATCCGGCTGCCGCGGGTACTCCTGTCGCGAATCTTGCTTGGACAGGACGATCACCTGCGATCCAACAGTCAGCAGGCTCTGCCGATCCTTCCCTACAGACTCCGACTTCTTTTGAGACCATTGATTGAAGGCTTCCTCGTCCTCCCACTCGAAGACTTCTTCGTCTTCCCACTCACCAGAGACCAGTGCTTCCGATAAAGTCTGGCCAGCACTCTGGAGGCACAAAAAGTGCCTCCAGAGTACTGAATGCACCTATGGAGTAGGCTGCTCTCAAATTAGTCTTTGCAGGACCGGTCTCTAACTTTTCTTTTTAAGATTTTTTAAATTTTTGTTGGTGTCAATATAATGAATATATTGGAGTTGTTTCCAATATTCTCATTGTGGAAGGTCCCACTTACCTCAAAGTATTTTAAATGATAAATATGTTTCCTGTTTTGAGCAAGTGATGTACTCTGACTACTTTACCTTTATTCCATTTAGACATGTCAATTCTGGGGACAAAGTGGGTTAATCCCCCATAAAGACATCAACCCCACGCTCCCCCCCCCCCCTAGTTTATGCGATTACCAGAACTAGATTAATATCATTAAGAGGGGATGACCCCCCAATTTTTTTTAATCTATTTTCGATCACAGTATAGAGTCTGCATGTCCGGCAGCTGTAATGCCACCAGACCCGCAGGCTGAAATTAGACTAGCCCCAGAGCTGGTGCAAGAGATACGGCAGAAAATCAGGTTACTCTGAGGGTCGTAGAGCTGGATACGATCATGGTTGCATGTTCTCAAGTTTGGCACGCACCTACTGAACATTTACTACGGCAAGACGCCCCTTCCTCGCCCAGTTCACTCCCCGATGTAGTAGGCTGTAATAATTGCCCCCTGCGCTCGTCAGCGCATGGAACAGGCCTGCATTCACGGCCGTATCTGCCGGATCTGGGCATGTGCAGAGTGACTTTGCATTTGATACGTTCAAAATTGGCAGATATGTGCCTTGATGAATCAGGCCCACTGTGTTTAAACTGCGATTTATGCATTTACAATGTAACAATGTCTACAAAAGAGATAAAGCCACCCTGGGTAGACCGGTCCTGCAAAGACTAATTTGAGAGCAGCCTACTCCATAGGTGCATTCAGTACTCTGGAGGCACTTTTTGTGCCTCCAGAGTGCTGGCCAGACTTTATCGGAAGCACTGGTCAACCCAGATCTGAGAAAGCTGAAGACAGCAACTAAACAGATCAATCCAGTGACGATGCCAAAGCTAATTGCATCTCCAGTGATTGGATTCCTTTGTTGAGATCCATATTGTGACCAGTTATTTGCAGACATAGTGGAGCTGCTGCCGGCAAGGGGTCCAAGATGGAGGTGAAGTCACAGTCAAGCTTCTTTTATATAAAAGCTTCCAATTAGGAATCAGAAAAGAAATCGCTGTCCAGAAGAGGTGAATTGAAGGTCACATAAAAGACTGTGTCCGGAGAATGACAAGAGACTCAGATTCATCAGTGAGTCAGGACTGGCAAAGGACTGGCTTCTTGGACAGCTGGACTGTGAGAATCTTCTTTCTTCGTCCTCCCAGATTTGTGTGCCTGCCAAAATCAGGGTGATATTGAAACAGAACCGCTGGCGTTCCGGCACCAACGGGAGAGGAATCTCACTAACATTGGATTGAGCCCAAGAGGATACCCCGGGGATGGCTATATGGAGACAAGTATTGTTATGTATTGTGTTCCCTGTGAGTTATATACAACTGCTATTGTGTGATTATTAACTCTTTAATTTAAAAGTGCTATAATGCTGTTGATAAAGGTTTTATGTTAAATAAACGTAAACATTCTTTATTCAGATATTTAACTGTTTGCGCTTATCTTTCCCACAACCACGGTAGCCCGGTGAATGTTGACTCTGTGCTGGAGTATGCTCTCCATCAGTCAGTACAAGAAAATAGCCTGAGGTCACCCCGATATCGTAACACTCTAACTTTATCTAGTATCTACTGCTAGGATTTCCATATTTAAAATAAAAAGTAGTGGTGATATCAGACAACTTTGTCATGTACTGCATGAGTAAAGTACCTTAACAAATTCTTTACATGTAGGGGTAGGGGGGATTTTAGCATTGTAGTGTCTGGAACATGAAGGACCAGTTTTTCTCTATGGCAAGTAAAATAAGAGTTACAGGTTTTTTATGGGCATATGCAAGAATTACTTTACCAATGTTGAGTTTAAAGAGAGTGGCCAAATTTTTAGGCAGCTGAATTCCTGGATAGGATATGGACTTGGTCGCCCAGTGTAATGAGTTTGTGAGCCCATAGAGGCTTCATTTGACTTCTCCTTAGATATAAAGCTGTATATTTTCAAAATTTACTTGAAACCCCAACAACGAACCAAACTCTTAAATTATCCCCATAAAAGGGATCAAAGAGGATCCTGGTTTAGATATGTATAATAAGATATTATCAGCGAAAGCAGGGATCTTGATGGACTCTGCCCCATCCGAATGCCGACATAAATTGGAGAAACAGAAGTATATACTGAGGCCCTCCGGGATGCTCACATAACATTAAAATCATAACTTTTATTGATATACATTAATAAAATATTGGCATTGGTTTCAAACACAGTAGCAAAATATTTATTAAAAACAAAACCAGTGTGAAAAGTGTAGTGATTAACTTAATGGTGTATAGTGGTTAAAAATTGATTGGCTTTGCTATCTTCTTATTTTATCTTCTTATTTTATTGTTTAGTAAACACCTTCATTTGTGTCCAGTTTATACACTTGCTATTCGATTGTTGAATAGTATAAACTTATGTTATTGTCCTTTATATTAAATGAAAAAGATGGCTATTGTTACAATTCAACAATCAATATTACTGTTGATAATTAGCTAGATGTCTGTCTTATTCACATTTGTATAATAAGCGATTAACTAGGCTTGCTATATTGATTTTAACCTGTAAATATATATCATATGAGTATCCACATACAGGAAGAGGTCACTGTTATATATAATGATTTTGAGACCACATATTGTAGATCACTATTGTTTTAATGAAATATAATCATTATTAAAACATTATTAAAACATGCAGTATATAGTTAATAGTGTCATTGAATATATAGACACTAAACTATTTTCCCAATAATTAGCAGCAAATAAGCTGTCTTATTAGCCAAGATGATGAAATAATTATAAAAACTGACCACCAGGAGTTTGGGAATGCAGGATAGTTGTTTGCTAGCTGCATGAAATAAGGCTAACTACCTTTCCCCCATAATTGGACACATTTGTAGGACCTGCAGCATAGGATCTAATAAAAAATGAAATAACAAAGAGGACATTAGACATCCCTGTGTCACTGTTTGGTAGATTGGATTCTTTGATCTGCCCAACTTGACGCTACTCCTAGCAAGGCGCGGAGTCTAACGAACAGAAGGTTTTCTCCAGGGACCGCCGCAATGTGGTTTGGTCTTAGCTGCGTCCGCCGGCAGGTCGCGGCCCTTACCAGAAGTGTCAGGCGAGATCCTTTAGGGGAATAAACTGAGTGAGATAGACAAGATACAGATGAGGAGATGGAGCACAAGCCCTGTAGACAATGATGTAGCTGAATGGTGTGGCGTAGCTCTTGTGAAGAATAGTGTTGAGGAATGGAGAAACGAGAGCTCTTGAGGCCAGCAGTATAGTTGAGAGAGATGGAGAGTGTAAGCTCTTCAGCCTGCGGCACAGTAGAGACAGGTGGAGCGTAAGCTCTTTAGCCAGCGGCACAGTAGAGACAGATAGAGCGTAAGCTCTTTAGTCAGTGGCACAGCGGCGACAGGTGGAGCGTAAGCTCTTTAGCCAGCGGCACAGTAGAGAGAGATGGAGCGTAAGCTCTTTAGCCAGCGGCACAGCGGAGACAGGTGGAGCTTAAGCTCTTTAGCCAGTGGCACAGTGGAGACAGGTGGAGCGTAAGCTCTTTAGCCAGCGGAATCAGGTGGAGCGAAAGCTCTTTAGCCAGCGGCACAGCGGAGAAAGGTGGAGCGTAAGCTCTTTAGCCAGCGGCACAGTAGAGACAGATGGAGCTTAAGCTCTTTAGCCAGCGGCACAGTGGAGACAGGTGGAGCGCTGAAGACCAAATGGAACACACAGGGAGCAAGACAGTAAGTCTATAACCAGGCAGGTAATACGATCAACAGGCACTGAGGAGGAGGGGGAAGTGCCTTTTAAAGTTTGGAGGCAAAATGGTTAACCAATTGGTTAACCATTAACCAATAGGGAGAATGCAGAGGACATAAAAGATAGAGTCCGCGCATGCGCAGAACCGGAGACAGGATGCCAGCAGCCGGAGCATGAAATCAGTGAGAGACAGGTGAGCGTGTCGGTCATTGGTTATAGAAGCCGATGGACTGCCGTGTGACACCCTGTCAAGTCCCTCTTGTCATCTCCAAAGGAGTTCCAATGGAAGTTAAAGGTTTATCATAGAAATATTTGATCAAGGCTATGAAGTCTTTGCTAAAATCCATTTTCTCCAATATGGCGTACATAAAGGACCATGAGATGGTATCATAAGCCTTGTGGATGTCAAGGTTTAGGGATATTGGAAGAATTTGAAACCTCAGAAGAAGTTCCTACTGACGCAATTGTGGTGCGAATTATGGTCATGTACAAAGCCTAGTTTGTGGTCAGTTAATAGTGACGGTAAGATATTTTGTGTTGAATTATTGTAGTGAGCATTAGTGGCACATAAATTTAAAAGTGTATATTTATGGTCACAAATTGTGATATCCAGTAAGATTTAACAACTATTGGGTTTCAATATCCTATCTGAAATTGTTTTGAATTATCCCAGCACTTCTGGAATTATGTTGCACCATTCATCGGACACGACTCCTATATTCTAATTTGAATCAAACATATACTACCTTGATCCCCACGCCAGGCAAAAATCCAATGTTAATGCCCTTTCATCATCGTATAACATTATTGAACTTAGATTCTAAGATACTCTTGAGAATCATGGCAAATCAACTCCAAAATATCTTGCCATCACTATTAACTGACCACCAACTAGGCTTTGTGCATGGCCATAAATCTTGATTAGCACTGAATCCAGTACCTAATTTGTTACAGTTTGCTCTGAACAAGGATTCCGCAGATAATCCCTCTACTAGGGATTTACTACAATACCTCGTAAGACAAGTAGAGAAGCAGGAAGCTAATCAAGAGCACTTCATGAAGTTTGTTCTAGGCCTCTCTGCCTACATTGATACCCTTCAGAATACTCTAGTGGCATCGGGATCTTCGGCATCCTCTTCCGAATCTACCACAGTGCCAGCTGCAGCCTCTCCACTGTGCATCCCTAACCCCCTAAGTTTGATTGGGACCCTAAACTCTGCAGGGGTTTCCTAAATCAGTGCACCATACAGTTTGAACTCATTCACAGGAATTTTCTCTCAGAGAAAGCATAGGTTGCTTATATTATTTTGCTCCTCTCGGGCCAGGCCTTAGCCTAGACATCCCCTCTCTGGGAGAGGAACGACCCCTTACTTCACGGTTGTTGTAACTTCTTGACTGCTTTCAAGAAAATATTCAACAAACCTGGTAGGGTGTCTAATGCTGCCACCAGAATTCTACGCCTACGAAAGGGCTCTCAATCAGTGGGACAATATGCCATTCAATTCAGAAGTATGGCATTGGAGCGTCGCTGGAACGATGAGGCACTGGTTGCTACCTTTTGGCAGGGTCTTTTATGCTGGATTAAGGATAAACTTGTGTCACATGAATTGTCTGCCACCTTAAACGATCTAATCTCCCTATGCATTAAGGTGGACCTACGTTTTAAAGAGTGTAACCTGGAAAAAGAGCAGACTCATCGCACCACTATTCGTCTAGCGTCTAACTTCCAGACACCTTCACTTCCTCCTGAAGAACCGATGCAGATGAGGAGGACCTGACTTACCGCTGAAGAAAGGGAGAGGAGATTCAGGAACAAACTGTGCTTGTACTGTGGTGAGGGGGGTCACCTTCTATGAGTCTGTCCCAAGCATCCAGGAAATGACAAAGCCTAGCGAGGATTGAAGAGGCCACATTAGGTTCCCCTTGTCACATTCTCTCCTCCTTTTACAGTAAGGACAGTCTTGTCACTCCTGTTCACTTTCTCCTTGGCTCTTCCACCATCTCCCTCCTGGCACTTCTGCATTCGGGGGCCGCCGGCAACTTTATCTCCTCTACCACTGTTTCTCTGTTTTCCATTCCAACTCAACTGTTGGGTCATCCTGTGTCCCTTACTGCCATAGACGGAAGCAAGATTTTAGGGGTCTCATCCAAACCCTGATGGTTCCCTTAGACTCCTTGTGTAACAAGCCAATCTGGAGGGTTATCTCCTTCCTAGTGATTCAGAAGGCAATCGGTCCTGTCATTTTGGGACTCCCCTGGCTTCGCCTTCACTCCCCTACCTTGGATTGGCAGACTGCCCACATTTTGTCTTGGGGTCCGCACTGTAACTCGCAATGTTTACTGAAAGTAGTATCTACTGCTTCCTTAGCTTGTTCTAGGTTGGCTTCTTCCCACCTGCTTCCTACCCCATACTGGAGAGTTGCGAATGTCGTCTGCGAACAGAAAGCCACAGAACTGCCTCCTCATAGAATTTGAGATTGCAGTATCAACCTCCAACTGGGAAACCCATCCCTAGAAGACGTATCTATACCTTGTCTATTCCCAAATCTAATGCCATGGCTGAGTGTATACAACCTAACCTCAAAAGAGGCTTCATCCACAAGTCTTCTTCTCCTGCAGGAGCAGGATTCTTCTTTGTATAGGAAAAGGATGGTGGTCTCCACCCCTGTATAGGCTATCGGGGTATTAACGTCATTATTGTTAAGAACAGATATCCGCTTCCATTGACCTCGGAACTCTTCGATTGGATAAAAGGGGCCACTTTTTTCTAAGCTGGATCTACGGGGAGCATACAACCTAATATGAATTAAAGATGGAGATGAGTGGAAGACAGTCTTTAACACTCAAGATGGCCATTTCGAATACTTAGTTTGCCCTTTGGGTTATGTAACGCTCTGACAGTAACATACATAGTAACATAGTAACATAGTTGATGAGGTTGAAAAAAGACACCAGTCCATCAAGTTCAACCTATTTTGGATCTCCTGCGATCCTGCACTTATATTTGAAAATTAATCCAGAGTAATCAACCGCCAATCTGTTTCAATTTTGAAAATCCCCCCAGACTCAATATTGCATTCCTATTTTTACCCTATATCCACTACTATCCTTCATTTTAAATTAACGGTCATATCCCTGGATACACCTTTCCGGTAAAAATTTGTCTAACCCTTTCTTAAACATATCTATTGAATCTGCCATCACAACCTTCCCTGGCAATGAATTCCATATATTGACTGCCCTTACTGTAAAGAACCCCTTCCTTTGCTGGTTGTGAAATTTCCTCTCCTCTAACCTTAAGTTAGTGTTCCAGAATTTTATGAATTAGATTTTTGGAGACCTTCTTCATCAGTTTGTTGTTATCTATTTAGATGATATTTTCATCTATTCTCTGCAGCTTTGGCCAGCTAGCGCCAATCTTGATTAGCACTGAATCCAGAATCTTTGTTACAATAGGGCAGATTTTTACCCAGAAAAGTGGTCACTCCCCTGAATTTGCTTTAAAATGGGGTACAAATGTATTTGTTTAACCAGGTGTCTTTCCGATCTTCAAGGCAGGAGGTGTTTACGACAAATGGAATATATTCTGGTCTCTCCAGTTTCAAGAGCATAAACGTGGAACATAACAAAAAGAAAAAAATCATTACTATTTGAGCATTCTTCAAACACCATTTTCTATTTTTCTTAACCATGAAAAAAACTGAGATAGATCCCGGACTGGTTGTAGGGAAGTACGAATGATAACATTAACATATAGAACTATTGCACAAGATAAATCTTGAACAACCTAAGTGTAAAATTGTCACATGTCAATTAGTATTACCCATGCTTTAGAGGCATTGAAAATCAATAATACAATTATATGTAGGAGTGACTCAGAGGTAGGGGGACATGCTGTCTCCAAATTGAGGCTTGATATGTGGAGGAAATAACAGCTAGCCCTGCAGGCTAGGTCATCCAATAATAGTGTTTCACCATTGTTGGTCACTCTATGTTTGACCAGAAAGAGTAGAGCAATGTGCTTATCATTATCTATCAGATGTTTACTTACAGCTCTTTCCTCTTTTGTGAGACTAAGACCAAAAATCGTTAAATATGAGAATTTTTTTACCTTCTACCAACAGGTTTTAATTCTTGTATGCTTCTAATATTGTTTCCTTTACTCTATAATCAAGGAATTTGGCGATGAACAATTCTCTATGCGCTTTCAATCTGGGGTTTGTCCATAGTTAGTTAAAGCTCCAATGCCATTGGGAGCAATACACTGAGATAACGAATGAGATGTGGGCACTTGACATTTTCTGTGATGCTTATAAAATGGAGATTTTTCTTCAGATCTCTGTTCTCCAAGTTGTCTAGTTTATAAGTTAATTGCTGTAAAGTTTTTGTCAGTTGATCTACAGTGGTTTGTAGGGAAAGTATAGTATCTTCCACATCCCTGGTGCTTTGCTCTACAGTCCTGATACGAGTCGTATTGGCTGAAATTCTGGACAGGGCACTTTCAGCAATCATTAGTATGTTGTTAGGCTTTGGGTTGAGTCTGTAGGTGGCACATAATTTTCATAATGGTCAGAGTTGGGGAAGGGGAAAGACAAGAGCTATTAGATTGTGACTTTGGCTTACCCACTGTGGACAGATCAGATTTTGGGATGCAATGAAAGAAAGTTACATCATCTTCCAAAAATATAAATGATAATTGCATTGTAAAGAAATCAGACCATTTCACATAGCATGTATATAGAGAAAAGAGATTAGGGGAAACAAGCTATGCAAGAGTAAAGCATTAACAAGGAATACTGATTGATTCTAGTAAAGGTACTGTTGAAGTCAAATTATTGGATAAAGTCTTTCTAAATTAATAAATACCGATTGAAATAGTAATAATAATTCCAACCAGGACACACAGGATGGAACCCGATTATGTGTTTGAGCGTGTAGTTGTGGTAAAAAGCGACCATCCACAATGCCCTGCCCAATGGAAGTCAAGTATAATCATTTATATAAACATTTATTTTCAAATATATATATATTTTTTTCTCATGATTTTTTACATGAAATACAAAAATAAAGCTGATTTCGATGAGTTCTGTTTATACAATGCGTTTTAATAGTATACTTTAGTTGCATACAGTTGTTATATGATAGCTACTGTCACGCATATGACAAACAGCCTTACTGTATATTGCCTAAGTTAGTCTGCCCCTAAGTTAGTCTGCCCCTTTCCTCCCTGTTTCACCTCTCAAATCGTAGACAGTCATAAGTATCATTTACATCCGGAAATGAATTGCATGCAACTGCTTTCATTAAAGTAATGTCCATTTCTGGGCATGCACAGAATTATTTGATGCCAGATACAATACACAAATGGACTTAGATCTGAATATGAATCAGGCCCCAGGAGTTTCAAGAATAAGATGCATCGGAAAACAAAGACTTTTTTAAGTACGATAACTGACCTTGTCTCATAGTTGACTTTCTGCTGGAACTATGGGATTATTATTATTATTATTATTATTAATTTTTATTTATAGGGCGCCACAAAGTATCCGTAGCGCCGTACAAGGACAAACAATGGCACAGTACAAGGTAAAACAGCACAGTACAAGTAACAGTAAGCACTATAACTCTGGGGGCTCAGGCACAGCATGAAAGAGAGGGAGGGAGGGGAAAAGTGAGTACAGGCAGGTAACTATGGCCCAAGAGGGTGGGCACGGATGACAGGTTGAGAGTCACTGAGGGGAGCGGAGAGAAGCGAGAGGAGACAGAGGGCAGAGGGACTGAGAGGAGGTGAGCTGAGTAGCTGGAGAGCGCAGTTAAAAGTGATGGAAACAGAAGGTAGGAGAGCCCTGCTCAAAGGAGCGAACAATCTAAAGGGAGGGGAAGACAGACAGACACATGGATGAGACGGAGAGACGGGAGGAAGGGGGAGAAGGGAAGAAGGGATGAGAAAGAGAGGTAGCCGACCGGTGGGAGTTTAGGCATGAGGCTGGAAGGCTTTAAGGAAAAGGTGGGTTTTTAATGTTCGTTTGAAAGAAGACAGATTAGGGAAAGTTCTGATGGAAGTTCTGATGGAGCGAGTCCAATACTTAATTCACATCTAACCAATAGGAGGCCTGGTTACTTTAGCCAAAACATTAGATAGGAATTAATGCAGTAAATAGAAGTGAGGGTAACTTTGTGGGAGTGTACTGTTCTCTTCACAAACATATAGCTTCAATTGATCTGTATGTGTTTGTTCCATAGAAAAAGGTAAATTATTATGAATCATATTTCCCACCAGTCTTAGTTTCTTCACTGCTGATATAGACTTGGGGACAGTCCCAACACTTTAGCTTCAGTTCAGAACCTTTTTTAAGGTGTGTTTCTTGAACAAAAAGTAGTTTTCTCTGTTGCATTCAACATATATAGAATATCTCTTTTAGGGCGTATTAATTATTGACAATAATACAATGTGTAGATATACATTTAAATCTAATACTATAATTTGAAGCATTGTTGCTATCACTCACTGCATGCAAATGAGTTGGAAACTGTATCTGTTAGCACCCCTCCAATCAGGAAACTGCGCATTACACATTTATTGCTAAATAAACTGAATACATTTTGTATGTCATTAAAAACCTAGGGGTATATTTACTAAACTGTGGGTTTGAAAAAGTGGATATGTTGCCTATAGCAACCAATCAAATTCTAATTATCATTTATTTAGTACATTCTAGAAAATGACAGCTAGACTCTGATTGGTTGCTATAGGCAACATGTCCACTTTTTTAATCCCGCAGTTTAGTAAATATACCCCTACTCTCTGATGAGGCAGGTTATTGCCTCGGATTTGTAATGGAGAGTTATACAGGATAACATTTATATGACCTGGTATTAATAGCCAAAGCCTTAGAGTGCCTCATAGATATACACATAAAATTATATAAGCATGAAAAATAAGGTCTGATTTATAGTTGGATTGTCCACTTCTACCACATAAAAATGCATTTTGAAGCTTTGAGCATGTGCCAAAATGTACACACTTATACGTATCTTGCACTTGCGGACCCTTTCCTGGGATTACATTTTGCCTTGTTGCACTCCATAAGCACCAGCATGTATCTAATTAATAATATTTTTTAAAAAATACCTCCCCCCAATCGGTAGCCAGCACCAACACTAAGAGCTAGATTTACTAAGCCGCGGGTTTGAAAAAGTGGGGATGTTGCCTATAGCAACCAATCAGATTCTAGTTTTCATTTTGTAGAAGGTACTAAATAAATGAAAGCTAGAATCTGATTAGTTGCTATAGGCAACATCCCCACTTTTTCAAACCCGCAGCTTAGTAAATCTAGCCCTAAGTCTAGGGCTGGGTCCCACCTAAGCAGAGGAGCAATGGCCAGGGGACATATTACAGTACACAAACGAAAGGCATGTTTACGCAGTAGCAGCCATGTGGGCAACTCCACCTGGCAACATTTAAGAATATACAATTGTCGAAGTCAAATAGTTGGATACGGCGTGGAGGAGCGTAATTAACCTCAACACGTGCGAACACTTATACACACATTTACACGAACACATACACTTGTAATTAGTTCATATTAAAAATAGTTGTAACACATAGTTATTTATAATGAAATGTAGCAGAGTTTATAGTTAAATATTATAATGTTATATACACTTTATTGAGATCTAAGGTTCAGGTTACAGGAAAAACATATTGTTTGGTATAATTCTAATTCCTTATTTATTTGCAGACGTCTGGTTCTATCGGCTAAGATATCGCTCCTTGCATATGCAAGTTATGGATTATAAGGAATAAATGACCAGAATTGTATTGTGTGTGTAATGTAAATAGACCAATTTGAACCAGCTTTCAGCGGGAAGATTAGTATGCATCTTTTGGAAAGCAGACCCCCACCCTTGGAGGGCATTGTTTGAACTGGCCAATGACCTGCATTACACTGGACCTTCCTGAAGCCTGAACCTATGGAAACATGCCAAATCATCTGTATTGTTTTACTGTATCACTGACTGTATATAAGCAGGAGCTCTGGGCCCAGCAGACTCTCTTCTCAACCACAGACTTCAGGACTGAATGACTGTATGCTGGATCCAGGGCGCCTGCGTATGTATCGGCTGTACTTATTTTATTGAATGTAACCTACTGCTTTTTGCTATTAAATCACATTGTGTTTTGGAACCACCCAATTTGAAGTGGATAATCGTCATTGAATAGCGACTAGACGTACATAACACAATAGACATAAAATACATACATATATGGTTAACACACTACAATCCAAACAATATTAAACACAGTTTGGATGAGAAATGGTGTCCAGCAGGATAAACAGTATTGTCACACTGCTATTTACAGATTTCTGCTGCAAAATTTCATTAATATTTATTGTGGATGATTTACAATACAAACAAAGTACATTACAACCAAGTACGGCAATCATTATGAAGGAAACAAAAATGCACTGAGTTCCATTTTAGACTTTCCACCATTCTGTGAACCACTTAGGTGCCCCTCCTGGGATGTAAAGTACCCCTAAAAATTATGTTAAAATGTTGGCAACTTTGCCACTTCCCTATATAATATGCCCCTATGTCCATCCATATAGACCAGCATAAGCACCTAGAATATATAACTTGTCATGAACTCCCACATATGAATATTACTATTTTAGTGATTAAAGTTTAGTGATTATAGTCTTCTACAGCTTCGAGCTCATGAGGGGTGACAAAATGAATAACTGGCCCTTAGGTAATCTAGACACATCTAGACTTGTGCCATTGACATTAAGTCAATGGCACAATCATATAACCTATGGGGCAATAAAGAGTGGGCTGACTTTTTATAGAGACAGATGGTTAGGCAGTTCTTGCCCCAATGGATTACACAGGTCTGCAATGAAAAAGTTTTTTTAACAAATTTATGTGATACTTATAGATTTTTGGCTTCTGAACACGAAAATGACTCCCGATTTTGCATATCACATCACGTTTTTCTGCAAAACGTGTATTCATGAATAAGTAATTTTTTTAATATTCTTTAAAATAATAAATTTATGCTGCCTACATTTATTATAAAACATTGTCTTAAATTAATTCAGTCGGTAGTATAGAACGTTGCAATTCAGTTCTCGTCATAAAACTTCCCCCGGCCTAGTGCCAGATTAAGGTCCACATGGGCCTGTAGCTGAAATTTACAAAAGACCTAAACCCCATACTGTCTAAAGGAACATTGCACACAACTACAACTACAAGGTGAGCTGAAAAGGTGGAACCAAATACAACAGATGCAACACAGTTTTGCCCTGTGCCGGCTCATTTTAACCCCTGCCTACCACCACATACACAGACACAGTACACACTACACACACACACACACACACACACACACACAGTACATATTGTGGCAAGAGCCCGCTACTGCTGAAGCACACGCAAACAACTTCTTCCTTTTTATGCAGTTTTATTGTCATGATGGTAAATGAATTGGACACCATACAGATTTCACACTGATTCTGGAGACCCTAAACGCTAGCTAGACAAAGACCAGCTCTCTAAAAACCAGCCAGCTTCCCAAGCGTTGGTCTCCCTGAACAATGAAACAAGCAAAGTTTTATACATGACATTCCTCCCACAGCCCTAGCTTGATGGGCAGGTGACACACCAACCTTCCCTTTAAGCGGAAACTCCCATCAATGGTTCTGTTTGCACTGACACACCCTGTCTGCTGTGAGGAAGGACATTTCAAACCATGTAAGTTAACCAAACTTTAAACTATTGTTTGTCACACATAAGTCTTTACCTGGTTTATATTCAATCTAGGTGCATTACTGCACAAATGTTTTACTCTGTTTGCATACTTTCTATGCATATTGCCAGCTAAATGCCAACCCTTGTTACATATCCCTTCCCCTAGCGTCTCCAAGTAGGGGGACGCGAACATCGCGAGGAACACATATTTTCGTGACAATGCATCTGCATTTTTGTTCAGAATTCCAGGTCTATATTCTACTGAGAACTTGAAAGGTTGCAGTGCCAAGAACCAGCGGGTTACCTTGGCATTTACCTCCCGGTTGTTCTGCATCCATCGCAATGGTGCATAATCTGTTATTAAGGTAAATTCTTTGCCTAGGGGATAATAGCGCAGAGTTTCTGTAGCCCATTTTATGGCGAGACATTCTTTCTTCGCGGTGGCATATTTTTGTTCACTCGGAAGTAATTTACAACTTAGGTACAGGACAGGATTTTCTACTCCATGCTTGTCCTGTGACAAGACTGCACCTAAGCCAACACCAGAAGTATCAGTTTGAAGGAAGAAAAGTCTGCTGCTTGTAGAACTGGAGAGGAACAAAGAGCTAACCGAAGATCAGACCAGGCGGCTTCTGCAGAGTCAGACCAGGTTAATCTATCCGGACAACTTTTTTTTTAACATGTCCATAAGTGGAGCAGCTCTACTGGCGTAGTGGCTTACAAACTGCCTGTAGTAACCTACTTAGTCTTTACCTGGTTTATCTTCAATCTAGGTGCATTACGGCACAAATGTTTTACTCTGTGTTACGGCAACCAGTGCAGCATAAACTCATAAAACTGGTAGAAGAGGTCTTCACCTTTAACAGCTGCCTTTCCCATAAAGACTGGTTATGCTCACAGGTAGTCAGATGCCCCCAGGACTTATGTTCAGAGTAGTATAAGTTTATTCTCACACGGCAGCATACAGGTACAGGAGATAGCACATGGAGCAAAGGCAGGCCAGAGATCTGCGGACTGGACAGAGCACCGGAGGAGATGTCAGGTACCAGCAGGGTCATCGGCAATGGTTCCGAGTCCGGGTACAGGCAAAAGGTCAGGGTCACAGGAAATGGTTCAGAATCTGGGGACAGGCAACAGGTCAGGGTCACAGGCAATGGTTCAGGGTCCAGGGACAGGCAAAGGTCATACACAGATAAATCAATCCAAGGTTTAATACCAAACAAACACAGGAGAAGGCAGCAGTACTGAAACATAACACTATAAGCGGCAGTGAGGCTCAGTCCTCACTGCCTTAAATAGTACAGATGACCAGTCAGGACCAAGCCAATGATATTGCAGAGTGCCCAGCAGTCTAATTTAGCCATGAATGGCTAATCCTTAGTAGCGAGGGAACTCTGAGCGTCCCCGTTGTTGCCCAGGCAACCGGGAAGAAACTGGAAGTGACGTCCCAGTCGTCATATCGACGGTCAGGATGCCAGCAGGAGAGAGACGAGAGTCACGGCGGTGCAATATACATTTATAAATTCTTCAAAAAGAAGTTTAAAAGCTGTTTTATTGCACAATTGCAACACTTACGCGTCAATACCATTAGCACATTCAGTCTATCTTAAAGAAACATATGAAAATTTGAAAACTGTTTTGGAACTGATTGGATATGCAAGACACAACTGGTTAATATGTGGAGATCTTAAAATTTTATGCATGGTACTTGGCCAGCAACAAGGTTACACCAAATTCCCATGTTTTCTATGTGAATGGGATAGCAGAGCTAAAAATTTACATTGGCAAAAAAACAATTGGCCAGCTTGAAAAAATCTAGAAATTGGAAAAAATATTGTCATCAAATCCAGTTTAGAAGATCCAAATAAATTTTTACTTCCACCTCTAGATATAAAATTAGGACTGATGAAACAATTTGGTAAAGCACTGTCTAAAGATGGAGAAACTTTCAATTATCTTTGCACAAATTCCCTAACATATCCGATGGTAAACTGAAGGAAGGCATTTTTACAGGCCCTGACATTAGAAAGTTAATAAAGGATGAATATTTCGGGCGTGTAATAAATATTGTGCAACTTTCGTTGTGGACTTCGTTCAAACAAGTGATTTCAAAATTTTAAGGCAATGTCAATGATCCAAACTACAAAGAAATTGTCATGGAAATGTTTAATAGTTACAGAAACCTTGACTGCAATATGAGTTTAAAGGTACATTTTTTGAATTTTCATATTGAGCATTTCCTGAATAATCTCGGAGACTACAGTGAAGAACAGGGCGACGTTAAAGATGTAGAAAGAAGATACCAGGGTTGTTGAGACGCCAGCATGATGGCTGACTACTGCTGGATGATACACAGAGACGACACAGAAAAAACTTATAAGCAAAAAGCAACAAAACGAAGTTTGAAGACAAAAAACCCCCCAAGATATTAACGATTTTTTCAATAATTATGGTTTTGTTTCTATTATTGTTTGATTTTATTGTTATTTGATTATGTAATTAAGACAAAAACACAGTGTTATCATCTACACTTCTACGTATTTCACAATAAATATGTCAAGAACAATTAAACTTCTTGTTTTTTCTTAAAAATGTATGTAACCCCCTTATAGGTAAATGTGATGTGCTAATTTTTTTATATACTATTTTTTGATGTCCACAGGAGTATAATTAAGAATATAAAAGTATTATTAAAAAAGCTTTCAATACCTTAAATTTCGCAGAGCTGTGTTATTTTTCTGGCTGACTATTCAATAAGGGGATTATGTTGAAATAACCAGGGTTACCTCAAAATAACTGAACAAATAGGGTATGTACCACCAAGAAGGAAGTGCTTTCCTTTTGCAGGCATCCAACAGACAGAGATAATGGTGAGGTCTTTAATTTTATCGGCCCTCCGGCTAGAAGATTACAATCTAACCTAGCAATGGAGATGGGGGTTTCCAAGGAAATTGTTGGTGTGCAATTCTTCTTAATGATCCCAAGATCCATAAACTTTCCAGCAGATAATTCATACAGTCCAGAAGGAAATGGCAAAATACTGACAACTGAAGGGAGTTACAAGAAAATGTTTACACCGAGCTAGGGAAGCTTCCCTATTTTCACCTAGGTCCTTGCGTTTCCCTGCCTGTTAGGACAGTACCGGTCTAAGTGTCCCTTATTATCACAATATCGGCAGAGGCAGTAATTCCATCTACTTGTTTTCTCTTCAGTAGTAAGCCTGGCAGCCCCTATTTGCACTGGCTCAGGAGCATCCTGAGCAGTTTGGTGTATCGGAATAGAATAACTCCTGACACAAATGCCTTCTGCTTGCAACGCTCCATGAAACATCTTTCTAACCTGATAGACAACTGCATTAGACTATCAAGGCCATCAACAATTCCAGGAACAGGATACTGTATAAGAGTGTCCTGATAGGCCTACCCCAAACTCTCTTCACCACCCAGTACTCCTTCAGTGACTTTCAGCCTTGCCTCAGAGAGTGAAGATGGGATTCAACTGAAGCAACCCTCTCATGGTCATCAAACAGAAGGCCAACATGTCAAAAAACGGAGTTATTATTATTATTATTATTAATATTTATTTATAAGGCGCCACAAGGCGTCCGCAGCGCCGTACAGAGACAAACAAAATTACAATACAATGGGAGACAGCACAGTACAGTAAACACAGCAACTCAGTAAGCTCAATGCACAGCTAGAGAGGGCGGGGAAGGGGGAGGGAGGATCCGCAAACGATGGGGCCCAAGAAGTAGGGCGCGGAAGACAGGGAGACCCCCAGAGGGAGGAGGGAGCGAGAGTGGACGTGGGGTGGAGGACCCTCGAAGAGGAGGGCTAAGTTAGAAGTGGCGGAAACAGGAGGAGAGATGGCCCTGCTCAGAGGAGCGTACAATCTAAGGGGAGGGGTGGACAGACAGAGAGATGCAGGGGAGAGAGGGAGAGTAGGGGGACAAGATAAGGTAGGAAGTTAAGTGGGAGACAGAAAGGCTTTAAGAAAAAGGTAGGTTTTTAGGGCCCGTTTGAAACTGGACAGATTAGGGGAAGTTCTGATGGAGGGAGGGAGCTTGTTCCAGTGGAGGGGGGCAGCGCGGGCGAAGTCTTGGATACGCGCGTGGGAGGAGGTTATAAGGGGGGAAGAGAGGCGACGGTCAGAGGCAGAACGGAGAGGGCGGGATGGAGCATGAATAGAGAAGAGGGTGGAGATGTAGGGCGCAGTGGAGTTGGCGAGGGCCTTGTAGGTGAGTGTGAGGAGCTTAAAGAGGATTCTGAAGGGGAATGGGAGCCAGTGAAGGGCTAGGTAGAGGGGGGAGACAAAAGAGGAGCGGCGAGAGAGGAAAATAAGCCTAGCTGCAGCGTTAAGGACGGATCGAAGGGGATCGAGATGAGAGTGGGGGAGGCCAGTGAGGAGGAGGTTGCAGTAGTCCAGGCGGGAGATGATCAGAGAGTGGATAAGGCATTTGGTGGCATCTTGGGAGAGGAAGGGCCGGATGCGAGCGATGTTGCGCAGCTGGAAGCGGCAGGATTTAGCAAGAGAGAGGATGTGGGGGCCAAAGGAGAGAGAGGAGTCGAGGATGACACCAAGGCAGCGAAGTTGGGGGACAGGGGAGATAGAGGTGTTGTCGACAGTGATGGAGAGGTCAGAAGGGGATGGGGTATGAGAGGGAGGAAAAACTATGAGCTCAGTTTTGGCAAGGTTAAGTTTGAGGAATCGAGAGGACATCCAGGAGGAGATGGCAGAGAGGCAGGCGGACACCCTAGAGAGGAGGGAGGGAGAGAGATCAGGAGAGGAGAGGTATAGTTGAGTGTCGTCACCGTAAAGGTGGTAGCTGAATCCGAAGGAGCTGATGAGTTCACCCAGGGAGGAGGTGTATAGAGAGAAGAGTAAGGGTCCCAGAACAGAGCTCTGAGGGACCCCGACTGGAAGGGTGGATGGGGGGGAGAGAGACCCAGAGGTGGTGACAGAGAAGGACCGGTGAGTAAGGTAAGAGGTGAACCAGGACAGGACTGGGCCGGAGAGGCCGAAAGACTGGAGGGTGTGAAGGAGGAGGGGGTGGTCAACGGTGTCAAAGGCTGCAGAGAGGTCAAGGAGGATGAGAAGGGAGAAGTGGCCCCTGGCTTTAGCAGAGAGGAGGTCATTGGTGACTTTAGCCAGGGCAGTTTCAGTGGAGTGGAGGGGGCGGAAACCAGACTGGAGAGGATCAAGGAGGGAGTATTCAGAAAGGTAGGAGGTGAGACGGCTGCAGACGAGCCTCTCGAGGAGTTCTCATAAAAGATAGAGGGTTATTTGGATCTTGACTGAAACCCAAATTTAAGCATCTCCTTACAAGAGTGTGATGACAATGCCTACCCGCTGTTGCTCTGAGCCAGAAGAAGACTGTTTTAATTTGAAATATAACAAACAATTTTCCCTAAAGTTGCAAAAAAGTTTCCGATCACCATAAAAACTGTCAAATTAATCTTATGTTCCTTTACTGATTGAGTGGCGGCTTACGGGGCTCGATATACCTCCTCCTGAGTTGACACATGCAAAAATAATTCTTGTAACACTTGCGACAGGGTCTGCAACAGAGATACTAGAACCTGTGGTGGACTAGGTGCCTAGTCTCCATAGGGGTGATAATACTATGAAAATACTTGTCAGATCATAAGACCCCTAGGAGGAACTGCTTCACATGGTCTCCACCTAGTGCAGCCTCATTTCTTGTAGAACACTATATGTCTCCAAATACTTGGTTGCCCCCAAGGCAACTCATAATAGTAGCAGCTTATTAACTTCAGGGTATTTGAGGTAATGGACAGGACACAATAGGAGACTAACAGGGCACAGTTTAGTAACAATGATAAGACAGTATAACAGAGTTACCTGGTGAAAGACAGGCAAGATCCAAGAACAAGGTAAGTCAGGCAATAATCAGAGGCTGGCAGCGGCCCAGACATAATCATTAAACAGATAGAGGTCAAGGGCTGGCAAAGGTCAAAGTCAAAATCTCAATTACAGACTATCTTCAAAAAGGCAGATGGCACACAAGGGCAAGGTCCAATAAATGATCCAATTCACAACAGAGAATCACAGTAGTAATCAGAGAGTTCCGCTCACTGCGTCAGACAAATATATCACTAGCACAAGTGGTAGGGAGAGAGGGATTAAAAAAGGTGGAGGGATCCAATAAGATTTAGACACTCCCATTAACACTACATTAGGCTCCATAATTGTGCTACAAACACCAAGCTGAAGCAGCTACTGCTGTCTAGCAGCCGGCTAGACGATGGAAAACTAGTAAAGTAGAATAGGGATGTTGGTTGTTGTTGCCTGACCAACAGCCGGGGGCGTTTGCCATTACTGAATTGGGGTGCATACTGTCAAATCTATTTCTACCACAATTACTAGTTATAAATGTTTATTATGTATCAAACTGTGGATCTTGGCCTTTTGATAAAATGTGTTAGAACGTGGCTTGGCATGACATTCAAATATACCATCATTTTTGACAAGTGCATACTAGTACCATATGGACATTTTTGCTATATCTACATCATAAATAACTTTATACAATAGTGCTATTAATTTGTAAATAGAATCACTCAGTGTTTCATTTTAGGCAGCTAAAATTAATATTTGAGTTATATAAGTGGTAAAGAGAAAGTAATGGGCAAAGCTTTTCTTCAGATCATCAGAAGGGGCCTGATTCATTAAGGATCTTAACTTAAGAAGCTTCTTATTTCAGTCTCCTGGACAAAACCATGCTACAATGCAAGTGGTGCAAATTAGTATTCTGTTTTGCACATAAGTTAAATACTGACTGTTTTTTCATGTGCACACAAATACTTGATAGCTTATTTGTACACTGAAATTTAAAGATGATATTTGTGTGCTACATGAAAAAACAGTCAGTATTTAACTTATGTGCAAAACAGAATACTAATTTGCACCCCTTGCATTGTAACATGGTTTTGTCCAGGAGACTGAAATAAGAAGTTTTTTAAGTTAAGATCCTTAATGAATCAGGCCCAAGGAGTGAAAGTACAAAATGTGGCGATAAATAGTTGTAAAAACAACAGTGTCTCCAGAATAAAATAATAAACCAATATTGAATGTTAAAATATAAATGTATTTTTAAAATGCAATCCATATGGACAATAATTAAAGCAAATATATAGGAAATAATTGATAAATATCAATAGTCAGTTCAAAGATGTCAGAAATGTCAAAAAAGGGGAAACAATAGAGAGATGCTCTAATGCAGACATGGCTCCAAGTTCGGGATAGTTAATGGTACTGTAACGCATTTCAGGACAACATGCCTTTTTCGAAACAGTGATTATCTTTTTGTCATCATCCATACCAGTGAATATCTTTCTGACTGTTATCAGTTAAAGGAAAAATAGCAGAAAAAGGACTGTGCACTTGACTATATCATCTAATGTATTTATAAGTTTCTAGTGGATATTATATGGCTCAATAAACACTGTATAGAGCCTATAAGCATCTCACTGTATTGCATAACTTTTGCTCAAGCGTGAAAGGAAGACCAGTGTAATAAAAATTGCTTATTTTAGAAGCTCTTCAACTAAAAAAATCTACAGATATTTGTTTGCAGTACTTGCGTTCAGCCAAATAAATGCATAAAGGTGCACAAACTATTTCATTTCATCAAAGAAAGTTTAATTATTATGTTATGGCACAATAACACTGAAAATGTATCAAGCTGCCAGTTTCCGAGGGGTTTGAATAGTGGAGATGTTGCCTATAGCAACCAATCAAATTCTAGTTATCATTTATTTAGTACATTCAATAAAATGATAGCTAGACTCTGATTGGTTGCTATAGGTAACATCTCCACTTTATAAACCCGCAGTTTAGTAAATATACCACAAGGGGTAGCTTTATAAAAGCTAAAAAATTCAGAATTTCCTTAACTTGTTAAATAATTGGTGCTCAAGGGTTGTTTTTTTTGTAAACAAAAAAACAGGAGCAGACCATTGTGTATTTCGTGAAATAGGTTATTTCAAGAGATAAATATTTCCTTATTATTATTTTTATTTTAGAACTGGTAGAATTTATTGTGTGCAACTTTGGAAAGACCTATATGCTGTAATGTGTCAATTTTAGTACACTAGATGGCAGTACAATCAAATTTTCAAGCAAGCTTGCTTAAAAACATCTATCAGTTAAGAAGTTCTACTTTTGTAAATAAAATGTACTCATATACCACATGGTAAATATTAGCTTCTATTCTGCCTCAGATACTTTTTGCACAATTCATTTGGTTATAAAATACAGTGCCCAAAAAGTCTTTAGATTCAATTTAAAACACAATTTTATTCCATAAAGTAGCTTCAAATAAACAAAATATATGTCAATGATGTACGTCTTTACTTTTTGATGAACTGCGAAATAAATGGATATAAACATATTTAAAAATAAAGATTTAAAAGGAAGTCCACACTCTTGGAATTTGTTTATGGGTTAAATGTAAAAAAAAAACATAACTATTTTGCAATAGAAACCCTATTATATATCTATTTGGTACCAGACGCGGATTGGTCATAGACCTTGCTGGGCAAAATAATGTCAAAATAGTGATATAAAGATAAAAAATATACAATATGAATAAACCTAACGAAGCAAAACCAGAAATGCATACGACAATGGAATACAAACCTGAACCTATATAACTAATCCACAAACTATATATGACACTAAGAGGCATATTCAATTAGCTTTTGGATTCGCGGTAACGCGCGTTGCCGCGAAAAGTGCGCGTTCTTGCGGGTATTACGGTACCGCATTAACGCGGATTTTCGTTCGCAACCCTATGGGCTGCGAACGAAAATCCACGTTATTGCGGTACCGTGTATTACGTTTCGCGGCTGTTCCGGCGCGTTACTGCGAATCCAAAAGCTAATTGAATATGCCCCTAAGGGACAAAATAAAAGAGAATGATCCATGAAAGGAAGAAGTATAAAAAGGCACAAGTATAAATATAAGGGTGTTATGGTAGTAGCTGATGACAGCACATAATATACAATATAGAATGCAAAAGCATTGCATGAAACAAATAAACATTAATATAAAGTTATTATTATAGAACATAGAACACACAAGCATTCTATAAATCATATTAACATTGGTACAGAAACATTGTTATAAATTATCCATCACCAAAACACATTGGGTAGTGGTTCCCAAACTTTTTCAGTTCGCGGCACCCTTAGAGTCTCCATAATTTTTTCAAGGCACCCCTCCAAAATAATTACCGAGCAGTACTGTTTTATAATTAGTTGGGTCAAAATAACGTAATAAGTATTTAGGTCAGGACAGAAATACTTAGTAAGTTGTTTGCAAAAATAATACACATAAATCCAAGGGAAAATAATTTTTTTATATATTGTTTTCAATTATATTTCTGTCAAAGAATAATTTACATCTAATACTAAGAGGAATAAGATCAAACAAAATAAAACAACAACATGTACAAAAATCATCACACTGTGCCCATTCACGATCACACTGTGCCCCTTTATCCTCACACTCTGTGCCACCTTCATCCATACACTTTGTGCCCTCCTTCATCCACTGTGCCCCCTTCATCCACACACTCTGTGCCCTCCTTCATCCAAACTCTGGCTGTCTTCATCCTCACTCTGGCCCTCTTCATCCTCACTCTGCCCCTCTTCATCCTCACTCTGGCCCTCTTCATCCTTACTCTGCCCCTCTTCATCCTCACTCTGCCCCTCTTCATCCTCACTCTGGCCCTCTTCATCCTCACTCTGTCCCTCTTCATCCTCACTCTGCCCCTCTTCATCCTCACTCTGCCCCTCTTCATCCTCACTCTGGCCCTCTTCATCCTCACTCTGTCCCTCTTCATCCTCACTCTGCCCCTCTTCATCCTCACTTTGCCCCTCTTCATCCTCACTCTGCCCCTCTTCATCCTGACTCTGCCCCCTCCTTCATTCTTTTGCCCCTCCATTGCTGTTTCCTATCACCATTTCCCCTCCCCTTTCTTTACTCACCATACTTGGCCTTCTTTCTTCTATTTCTTCTGTCTTTTCTTCTGTCTTCTTACCAATCCGGCAGCGTCCGGGACCCAACATCCTCCTCTCTCCTGCCGCATCTCACTGAATATGTCGGACGTGATGACGTCACACCCGACATTCAGTGAGAAGCGAGGAGGGAGGAGGATTCTGGGTCCCAGTTGCCGCCGGATTGGTAAGTTTTTTTTCTTTTCTTTTCTCCTGGCCACGGCACCCCTGTGACAGCGCCACGGCACCCCTGGGAGCCGCGGCGCACACTTTGAAAACCGCTGACATAGGACCTGAGTCATTAAGGAAAGTAAGGCAAAAAAGGAGTGCATTGTCTCCAAGGGAAACCATGTTATAATGCAAGGGGTGCAAATTAGTTTATTATTTTGCAAATACGTTAAATACTGGCTGTTTTTTCATCTTCTAGCACACAAATACTTGATAGCTTTATTTGTATACTGAAATTTAAAGTTGATCTAGGACATGCACTATCCCAACTATAAATCTGTCCCCATATTTTAAATTTACCTTCCCCTCCAATGAAACATGGTCTTTCCTAGGTAAAAAGTTACTCCTTTTTTATGCTTTGCTCCCCTTAATGACTCAGGCCAATAATGTACAAACACGCAAGAAACCCAGCATGATGAATATATATATATATATATATATATATATATATATATATATAGACATATATATATATATATATATATATATATATATATATATATATATATACATATATCTATACATATCTATACATATATACGTATATATGTATATATATATATATATATGTTTATGTACGTATATATGTATATATATATACGTAGTGATATCAATCCTCCTAAGCCAATCCAATCCAATATTGGTTATGCAAAATAATGGCAAGTGATAATCCACTATGGTCACAAGGCTCTCCCTTACATTCCAGCATTATGTGTCTAAAGCACTGTTTTCTCTGGCCAAGAAAAGTAAACAACACGTGCAAGCAAGAAATTGTTTGCTTCACTTCTAACTCATACTACTATGTAACAATGTATTTGTTGGAGTGGTTTCACTTACACTCACCAGGCCTTTTGAGAGGTAGTTATGAACATTGTGACATCACAAGGAAATACATAAGTCATGTACATACCTAGCCATCAACTCTTGTCAAAACATTAGACCAGTAATTGCAGGATTAGTCAAACCTCTTTACTTAAGCAATATATTTGTTTCATAAAGGGAAAAAACAAGTCAAAATACATTTTTTTCCATAATTTTATTCATAGTTTATATTACATGATTAATGGATACCTGACATATACTCAGCTACTAGTTACAGAACTAATAGGTATACATTTTAGATTTATATGTTTTTTCTGCCCTGTGATAGGATGCAATTAGATACAAGTAAAATGAATTGTAATGGTTTTTTTTTCAAGATATTTAAATTTATGTTTATTATTCCTAATTAATTTAGCCTTTAAAATGTGGAGACTTGATACGTCCGAGAGGACTGGTTTATTTTTTGTAGTCATTATTAGATCCAGTATATCTGGATCTACGTAATTGCTGCTTAGCCAAAAAACGTTCCCAAAATGATTCATGTTATTTCAAGACAATGTGATTTTTATTGCAGGTCATACCTGCCTTATTGCAGATAGTCTGTGGCCTTGGGCCAGAAGGTGGATGCTTACAATGGCTGCAATAGTCTGTAACAGGTTAATTTACACTTACCAGGTGCTTGTGAGGTAGCCGGTGACATCATGTGAGGTAATGCATAGATCAGTTGATAGGCTTTACATTTTACTGGTAACCTAAATACATTAAATTAGACATAATTATATCTTGAATAATGCACTTCCTACTGTGAAGGATACGTATATTACATTTTCAGGTACTCCCTCACCATAAAAGGACATGGAACAATAAGGTGATTTGTAATACACACACATTTCAAAGTAGTCTGTTGTTCCCTATAATACATGAAAATACATTTTCATAAATTATATATTCCTATACTGATTTATTAAATCATCTATTTTTTAAACAGTAAATGAATGCTGTCAGAGATCTACAGTGTGTTTCTGTGTGACAGGCTCTCATAATGAGAGGGAGGCTGGGGAGGTGCAGAAGTAGAAACTGTCATTTATTATATGTGTACTTGTGGTACCCTGGATGCAGTAAAAAAGGAGTGAGTAATATAGGAAATATGTGGTTGGAAAACACTGCAAAATAAATAGTTACCTTTGTCACTTTCTGTCATCTCTAGTCACGGAAGATTAGAATATATGTCACAGTTGTTTATACACATATTCATATCGCTCATCTTAATATAATTAAAACATAGTGGATGTATGAATGTCAGACTGGCACACTGATATCTTATTTGTCACAGATTAGAAAAATCCAAAATACCTTGACTGGAGCTTTGCTTTGAGTCTACAGAGGATTATTTCCCTGTGAGGAAACACATGGTGAATTGTAGGCAGGTTAAGATTTAACAGTATGCACTGATCATGTGGTTGTCTTACATCATAAACAGCCTTTGTGACATCACTCAACTTTGGTATGAAAGTTCCTGCTTAGTATAGAACAATCAATTATCACCTAAGTATGAGCTTTGTATTATATGCATGCATGTGTCCTTCAGAAACATAGGAACATAGAAATTGAAGGCAGATAGGAACTGCTTGGCCCATCTAGTCTGCCCAATGTTTTATTAACTTATGTAACCTCAAACCCTATTTGATCCTATATTCGTTATAAGATATTCTTATGTCTATCCCAAGCATGTTTAAACTGCTCTACTGTATTAGCATGTACCACTTCTGTTGGGAGGCTATTCCACTTATCTACTACCCTTTCTGTGAAGTAGTTTTTCCTCAAATTTCCTCTAAACCTACTTCCCTCCAGTTTCAGTGCATGTCCTCATGTTCTAGTACTTCTCTTCCTTTCCGGGTAAATTTAGCATTTTTTCGTCACTCTACAGAAAACACAACCAAACTAAATAGCGACTCACAATCAACTGAACGTCATAGAGTGTTGCAGCTTGTCATGCAGGTTCAGACAGGTTCAAGGTTACTACGTATGCAGTTATAACCGGTTCTGTTTTGTTTACTAGGTGGAATCACAGTCTCGTTATTTAATAGACATACTCTTATTTGCATTTCTTTGTACAGGCGCTAATGTATTTAAATCCTTCTGGAGCTATGGCCTCCAGAATTGAACACAGTATTCTGGATGAGACCATACCAATGACCTATACAGTGGCATCATTACTTCATTCTTTTTTTCTACTGATTCCTTCCTATGCGACCAAGCATCTGACTTACCTTTCTCATTGCTTTGTTACATTACTTACCTGCCTTTAAGTCACCTGAAATATTGACTCATCTACCCTGTTGCATATCTTTGTGTCATCTGCAAAAAGGCATACTTTCAATACCATTTGCAATGTCTCCAATAAAGATATTAAAAGCACTGGTCTAAGTACAGATCCCTGGAGTAATTCACTGGTAACCTTTCCCTCCTGTGAGTGCTCTCCATTTACTATAACTCTCTGTTTTCTATCCTGCAGCCAACATCTTATCCATTCCACCATCTGTAAATCCAATCCCAAGCTTCCAAGCTTATTTAACAGTCTGCGATGTGGGACAGTGTAAAAAGCCTTACTAACATCTAGATAAGCTACAGCCACCCCCCTTTTGATTTATTACTTTAGTCACCCAGTCAAAAAAGTCAAAAAGATTTGTTTGACTTGATCTCCCCCCAGTAAATCCATGTTGTTTAGGATCCTGTAAGTTACTGGATTTGAGATATTCTACAACTCTTTCTTTAAAGAGTGTTTCCATCAGTTACCCTACTACTGATGTAAGGTCTGTAGTTGCTTGCCTCTCTCTTGCTTTCACTTTTGTGCAGTGGGACTACATTTGCTCTTTTCAAGTCCTCTGGAATTACTCCTGTAGCTAGTGACTGATTGAATAATTCTGTTAATGGTGTTACCAGAACCCCTTTAAGCTCTGTTAGTATCCTTGGATGTATCCCATCTGGCCCCATTGATATATCCACCTTCAGTTTTGAGAGCTCTCTTAGGACCTTCTCCTCTGTAAATGTACTTGTATCTACCTAATTTTTATGAGTATACTTGTAACTTAACAGTGGCCCCTTCTCGCTCTTTCTGTAGTGAACACTGAGTAAAAATAATTATTAAGATGATCGGCTATTACCTTGTCTTCCTCGACAAGACTCTCACTCTCTGTCTTTAGTCTTATTATTCCTCCTTTTGTTTTTCTCCTTTCACTTATATACCTAAAAAAGTTTTGCCCCTTTACCTACTGACTGGGCCGTTTTCTTTTCAGCTTGTGCCTTTGCACATCTGATTACCTTCTTAGCCTCCTTCTATCTAACAAGCTACACCTCTTTGTCTGCTTATATTTCCTAAAGGCCGTCTGTTTTTCTTTCACAATACTTGCTACTTCTTTTGCAAACCACGCTGGTATCCTTTTACTTATACTTTCCTTAACCCTTTTGATACAAAGGTCTGTTGCTTTAATTATTGCTTTTTTTTTTTTTTTTTTTACCACATCTCCTGCACTCTTTTCAAGTTCTTCCACTCTGCCAAAGAGTCACTTACACATTTTCCTATCTCTACAAAGTCAGCCTTTCTAACATCTAACACTTTTGTTTTTGACATCTCAAAGTCTAAGGTAAGCTTATTTTTACCTCAGTGTTATATGAAAATAATGTTAAAATTAATAATGGTCACACATTTTTGGAATGTATGAAAATATACTTTGACTACTTTTTTGCCCTAAAGAGAAATCTCCAAATTATAAGGCGTACTTGTGTGGTAGCATTAGGGAGAGCAACTGCCTGTAAAGAGTGTGAGTAGTCCCCAATGTTAGGCAGTGTTAGCTAATGATCCATCTCTGACACCTTCTCCCCTGGCATCCCATCCACTAACACACTCTCTGGTCTCCTCTAGTACCCTGTGCCCTGGGATCCTGCCTTCTCCCCTGGCATCCTGGTTCCTCCCCATGAATCCTTTGCTCTCCCCTGTAAAATAAACACAAGATAATCAACAAATCATATCAATTTTGCTTATTTTTATGATATTTTTTATTTAGCATGTAAAAAAAAAAAAGGAATAAAATAAGAATAATAAACACCAAACTGCCAATAAAATAAATACAGAAATCTACTTATTTACTGTACTACTTATATGGCTGTGTGGCTATTTGTGTATTCATTACCCATACCAGCAACCACACCCAGGGCCGCCGAGAGGGGGGGGGGGAGCGGGTACTAATTACCCGGGCCCGGGCATGCCGGGGCTCTCACTGTTCAGGTTTTTTTTTTTTTTTTAAACTTACTTTTTTTTCCTTTTGTTTTTTTGCGCGGGGGGGGGGGGGTTGCGGCGGTTGGTGGGGGGGGGGAGCAGCGTTGTAAAAAAAAAAAGTAAAAAAAAAAAGGGTACTTACAAAATAGCGGCGCCGGCGGCCCCTCCTCCTTCCTCTCTGCTCTGTTTACACTGACTGCCGGGCGTGGCGTCATCAAGTCACGCCCGGCAGTCAGTGAGGAGCAGGGCAGACAGGACCAAGACAGAAGAACGAAGACAGAAGACAGAAGACAGAAGACAGAAGAGAAGAGAAGAAAACAGCTAATACTAATGTAAGTAAAAAAAAAAAAAGGCACAGTGTGAGGAACAACGGTGGGGCGAGAGAGAGGCACAGTAATAAGAAAAAGAGGGGTACAGAGAGGCACAGTATTAAGAAAAAGAGGGGTACAGAGAGGCACAGTATTGATAAAAAGAGGGGTACAGAGAGGCACAGTATTGAGTAAAAGAGGGGTACAGAGAGGCACAGTATTGATAAAAAGAGGGGTACACAGAGGCACAGTATTGAGAAAAAGGGGTACAGAGAGGCACAGTATTGAGAAAGAGGGGTACAGAGAGGCACAGTATTGAGAAAAAGAGGGGTACAGAGAGGCACAGTATGGAGAAAAAGAGGGGTACAGAGAGGCACACATATTGAGAAAAAGAGGGGTACAGAGAGGCACAGTATTAAGAAAAAGAGGGGTACAGAGAGGCACACGTATTGAGAAAAAGAGGGGTACAGAGAGGCACAGTATTAAGAAAAAGAGGGGTACAGAGAGGCACAGTATTAAGAAAAAGAGGGGTACAGAGAGGCACAGTATTAAGAAAAAGGGGAGAGAGTGTTAGGAACTCCTTCAGTCAGCACGACAGAACCCGGAATCTGCTCCGATGTCTGGTGTTCACTGGAGCCCCTAGTGGTGGGGACAGACTTGGCTGCAGACGAACGGAGGGTCGTGTAGTGTGCACTGACTGGGGAGAACCCTGAGGCAGCGTAGTAGAACACAGCGGTGTGAGATCCAGGCAAAAGGTCAAAAGGCCGGCAGCAGACAGGAATATCAGAAAACGAGCCGAAGTCAGGGGTCACAGGCAATACAACGAAGTCCAAAAACAAGCCAGGGGTCATACACGGGAAATCCAATAATAGAATAAGCACAGGAGCAGGGAAACAGGAACAGGAGCCTAGCTAAACAGGAAGCTATAACTGGCAATGAGGCTCAGTCCTCACTGCCTTAAATAGCAAGGAGATCCAATAGGAGTCATGGTAATAAAACCCCTCCCACTGCATAATCACTGCCCCGAGGAAAAATACTGGCAATCACAAGACAGCACCAAATAACATCAGAAGACTATCACCAGAGTCTACATCCTGAACATAAATAGTCCTACCTTTCCCTGCTGGTATGTGCCCGGGTGTCAGCCTGCTGGCCGGGCGCTGTGGCCTCTGGATTACAGCGTCCCGGTTGTTGCCTAGGCAACCGGGACGTCAGAGGCGGAAGTGACACCCCGGTCGTCATGGGGACGGCCGGGGCGTCCGAGGAGACCGGAAGCGAGCCGCGGCGGCCCGTCGGAGAGCCGCGGTTCGTAACAGAGAGAGGCACAGTATTAAGAAAAAGGGGAGAGAGAGCCACAGTATTAAGAAAAAGGGGGTAGAGAGAGGCGCAGCATTAAGAAAAAGGGGGTAGAGAGAGGCGCAGTATTAAGAAAAATGGGGTAGAGAGAGGCGCAGTATTAAGAAAAAGGGGGTAGAGAGAGGCGCAGTATTAAGAAAAAGAGGGGTACAGAGAGGCACAGCATGAGGAAAAAGGGGGAGAGAGAGGCACAGTATGAGGGAAAAAAGGGGGCAGCAGAAAGGCACAGAGTGATGGAGAGGGGGAACAAGATGGCACAGTGATGGAGAGCAGGGGCAGCATGGCACAGTGATGGAGTGGGGGGGCAGGATGGCACAGTGATGGAGTGGGGAGGCAGGATGGAACAGTGATGGAGTGGGGGGGTAGGAGGGCACAGTGATGGACAACAGGGGCAGCATGGCACAGTGATGAAAGAGTTTAAGATGGGGTGGTTTGGGGGCTACTGAATGTGGGGGACATTGAGGTCTCTATTAAATGTGCCTATGAATTATTTAATGGCAGTGATGGTTGCGGGAAATAGGTATATTTCTGAAATGTAAATACTATTAATTTATTGCTGGGGCTGTTTGTAGGGAGGGAAATAGTATTCACATTTAATAAATAAACCTATTATTTTAATATTGGGGCTGGAGGAAGGCCTAATTGTTAATCGTGGGTGCTATTGATTTAACGCTGGTGCTGGCTGTAATTTTCTAAAAGTACCCATTTTTTTTCCAAATAGGACCCCCAACATTCCATGTTCCTGCCAAGCCGCAGCTAAGGAAACCTGCAGCCACAGTTGGTGAAAGTGAGAAGAACAGGTAGGACAGAGCAGGAGAGTGTGAGAAATATTGTGATTCTAGTGGGACAATCCCAATTTTTGGTAACACAGCAATGCAAGTTTTTTTTCTGTAAGAGGGTTTCCTGGGCACGCCAAGTGATTCATAGCCATGCCCCCAATTGTATGACCACGCCCACATGTGTGTGTGGTCGTACAATTGTGGTTGTGGCCATACAAATTTTTAGTGGCGCCCAAAAAAAATTCGTTTTTTTTTTTTTTTTTTTTTAGCCGCACCAAAATATGTTGGTGCCGCAAATGTTTGCAAAATTTTTTTCATTCTCAGCTTTAAGGGGGGCCCCATGAAGTTGTTGTACTGGGGTCCTGAATTCCTCTTGGCAGCCCTGACCACACCTCTGACTTGTAATGTCTTTTGTTTAGCCTTTGTAGCCATTTTGTGTATAAATTAGTTGACTTATCTTTCAATTTAGGGATACTTGGCAGAGACCCAATCCATGGTTGAAACATTTTAGATTGGTGATGGTTAAATAAGACATTTTGCATTCACTTCAGAGGACCTACTCTGTACTTTTCAGTAGGAGATACCGCATCCACTGTTATAGCTGGAGGACATCTCTTATCAGGATGTTGTGCTTGCTAATTCTACTCTCCTTTTCATAGCAGACTGATAGGGTAAGCCCCTAGACCAGTTTCTGCCCTGAATAGTATTTGGATAACTACTGAATGCTGTAGGGAAAGTTAAAGTGGAAATCTGAAGTAAACAAACTAGTGGTGTAACAGTACTCCCTTAGATACGCTTTTATCTGTTTGATTCTTTACTTGACAGCTTGTTCTCAGAAGGAGATTAGTGAACAGCTAGCAGGTAAAGCAAGACATTCCACTAGTTAGCTCGGATACTGTACACACACAATACAGCCTCTCAGCTGAAGATGGAGAAACTCAGACTTTTATTCATTCTGCTCAGTGTCTTAGGCCCTGGTAAGTTCACTTTTTATATTTTAATGGATTTAACCTATTATATCTAGACAGGTTAGAATGATCCTTGAAAAGATTTTAGAGAACAAAAAAGTAATATGCCATCCAAAGCTGGTTTTTATAATGAGTTATGTTAAGGACTACATGTTGTATATTGATTGGATATTGAAACTAATCTTCTAAAATGCAATATGGAAACTTTTGTTGCTCCTTAGAATAAAGTTTTCTACCACTGTTTTGGTTTTTGCAATTGTGTATTTTCAAATACAACATAAGTGGATTTCTTAATAACTCAGTAACAGAAAGGTTTGCCACACATTGTCTAGGATACAAACTTATTAAGAGGTGTTATCCTGTGGAGCCTGAATGTCAATGTGGTAACTAGACCACATAAGATTAATAAGGAATTTTAACATGTTTTTCATTGTTTGATAAATGTTAACAAAAATGTTTGTTTAATTAGTATGAATTTTTAAATATTGAATGTTTAAATATTATGACTGTATCTTATGCATTACAATTGCTTATATCTTTTGTGAATGGCTAAATAAGCTTGAAGTAAAAACAATTTTATCGTGTTTGTATTTTGCTTTGTAATGTATTCCATATTGTTGTACAACTACATACTATAGTCAACAGAGACAGTAATATGGAACGGGTAGGAGAAGAGCTGTGTGAGAGATTATTGTCAGGAATGGAGTTCTCTAAAAAATTGCAAATAGTCAAGTAGTAAATTACCAAATAAACATAGTTTATTGGAATATAGGACTCATATAGATGAACTTATATAGGATGTATTGCTACGTTAATACCTGGTGCGGGCCGCGTGTGGCTATGATCTCTTTTCTAGGTATACCTTAATACTTATCATTGTAACTATTTTAATACTAAAGTTGATAAATTATTACAGAGTTGGTATTTTCTGGTCAACAACATTAATCCATTATGAATTAACATATTAGATCCCAGTTTTTAAATATGAATCTATGAAACATTGCCATAATGATTAACTGTGCAGTACCACTTTATCATTAAAACTCAACATGTATTGTTTTACTGAATTCTGAAAAAAATAACTTTGATACCCTTTTATTATAAGCCTGGTCATGTTGTATGATCTGTCACAAGACCAGTATTAAGTCATGTGTAAAGTCTCTATTCAAGGACTACTATAAATAGTGGGAGCTCAACATATCAGTACTATAAGTGGGATTGCTCTTGCCCATAGGACCTGCCTCTTTGTAATGATTGACTCCAGGTATACCTGCTATTAGTCTTCCCCTTCCTCAATTCTGTTCACCACTGAATGAAGCACCAGTTCCCATGTTACATTTAGTATTTAAAGTAGTGTGAATCTAAATAGGAAATTAAGATAATCTTAGGTTTTGTATGGAAAGGCTACTATTAAAAAAGCTGCTGATTTGTCAGTTCTGTTAAAGTTATTGGTCTACAAGCTCTCCCAAACCAGTAGAGGTTCACTGCTTATAGAATGTTGCCTAACATACTGACATATTGGGGTATATTTAATAAACTGCGGGTTTGAAAAAGTGGAGATGTTGCCTATAGCAACCAATCAGATTCTAGCTGTCATTTTGTAGAATGTACTAAATAAATGATAACTAGAATCTGATTGGTTGCTATAGGCAACATCTCCACTTTTTCAAACCCGCAGTTTAGTAAATATACCCCATAGTCTTCTCTTTGGTGCAATCTAATCTTTTCAAGAAATGGAGCAGGGTATATAGCCACGTGCTGCTACTCAAGTGCACTCTATTATTTGATTATCAGGAATTGCTACCACCTCTATATAAAAGCAATACCTCTGAACCTTTGAAGTCTATAATTTTACATTGAAAAATATTTATAAATCAAGAACATTGACAGACATATGCCAAACTTCACAGTAGTGGGCATCCCAGTAAATTCAAACTACATAGATCTATCAGCAAGGTAAATGTTAAAGTTTACAAGTCTAACGTTAGAAAAATAGTAAATTGATATGGCCATGGAAGGGTAACCAGAAGAAAGATCATTATCTCCAATAAAACCACATTGCAGTAAACCTTAGGTTTGCAAAGTGCTTTTGAACAAAACACATTACATCTGGAGCAACATTCTCTTGACAGATGAGACCAAAGTGGAGTTTGGTCATAATTCACAATACCGCCATGTTTGGTGAATACCAAGCAAACAGTATCACCAAAGGAACCTTTTGAAACAGTCAAGCACGGATTTGCGGTTATTTTTAGCAGCCCCAGGACTTGTATGGCTGGGGCTGCTAAAAATGAACTCCACTTTATAACAGTAAAATCAATAATCCGAGTAGCAAATCTACGAGAAAAGTATGCTTTAATAACCTTACTCACTTAGAGCCCCTTAAAGAGAAATTGTAGTGACACATTTTAATGTGGGACCCAGGGCCGGATTTACCGCTAGGCAACCTAGGCACCTGCCTAGGGCCTAGCGGCTCTCGGGGGGCACAGCTGGGGGGGACAGGAGTAATTTTTTAAAAAATGAAGAAAAAAAAAAATTCGGCCCCTCCCCCGACTCGCGGCAGTCGGGGGAGGGGGGGTGCCGCGAATCGGGGGAGGGGGGGTCGGGTGCCGCGAATCGGGGGAGGGTGGGTCGGGTGCCGCGAATCGGGTCCCGGCAGCCTCTTCTCCTCTCAGTGTCTCAGTGATAGAGAGAGGAGGAGAGGCTGCCGGGACCCGACGAGCGATCACGTGACTCTTTCTTTTGTTTTTTTTTTTTTACATTTGGACTGACGGAGGAGGAGCAGCGCGCAATAGAAAGGTAAGTAAAACAAGGGACATAAGTGGTGATGGTGAAGGGGCACAGAAGTGGTGATGGTGAAGGGGCACAGAGGTGGTGAAGGGCACAGAGATGGTGATTGGCACAGAAGTGGTGATGGTGATTGGCACAGAAGTGGTGATGGTGAAGGGCACAGAGGTGGTGATGGTGAAGGGCACAGAGATGGTGATTGGCACAGAAGTGGTGATGGTGATTGGCACAGAAGTGGTGATGGGCACAGAGGTGGTGATGGTGAAGGGCACAGAGGTGGTGATGGTGAAGGGGCACAGAATTGGTGATGGTGATTGGCACAGAGGTGGTGATGGTGATTGGCACAGAGGTGGTGATGGTGAAGGGCACAGAGGTGGTGATGGTGAAGGGCACAGAGGTGGTGATGGTGAAGGGCACAGAGGTGGTGATGGTGAAGAGGCACAGAGGTGGTGATGGTGATTGGCACAGAAGTGGTGATGGTGAAGGGCACAGAGGTGGTGATGGTGAAGAGGCACAGAGGTGGTGATGGTGATTGGCACAGAAGTGGTGATGGTGAAGGGCACAGAGGTGGTAATGGGCACAGAGGTGGTGATGGTGATTGGCACATTGGTGGTGATGGTGATTGGCACAGAGGTGGTGATGGTGATGGGCACAGAGGTGATGGGGAAAGGGCACATGTGATATTGTGAAGGGGCAAAAGTGACAATGAAGGGGCACAGTGTGATGATAGAGGGACAAAAGTGACAAGAGCAAGTATTTCTGCCCTGACTTCAATATTTATTATGTTGTTTTGACCCAACTACTTAAAAAAACGGGACTGCTTGGTAATTATTTAGGGGTGCCTTTTTCTGCAGCAGGGTGGCCTTGCTCTTTTCACATGTTAGGTACGCCCCCAAAGATGCAAGCCACGCCCTCACCTGCTTTCATATCTACTTAACTATAGGGGTATATGGTAGGCATGCGGCGGCACATGCTTACACTTCTACGTAACTATAGGGGTATATGGTAGGCTGCAAAAATATAGTGCTATGGATTGTTTCAGGGAGGGGGCCCAAAAACAGTATCCTGCCTAGGGCCCTATGAGGTCTAAATCCGGCTCTGGTGGGACCCATTGTATGGAACACTTCGCCCTGAACTTTGTGTTGTTTAGTAATTCAATTGCAGCTGTGCATTTTTCTTCCTGTCTCTATAACTGTTCTGTTCATTTATACATTGGATTGGTTTTGTTCATGTGGATACTTCATTGATGTTATAATGTGTCCTAAACCTCTAGAGAAGTAAGGAACTTCCCGTATACCTTTATTGCTTGGATTTCAGAAACCTACTTTGATGGAATGATTTTTCCTACATATGTTGGGGGAGTTATAGCAATGATACATTTTATATGTAGCACCTTCTGTTCGAAACGGACTTATGCACTTTACATCTGGGCTATTTGCTATAAGTATTATGACACTGCAGCAAAATCAACTCTTTAGCACTTCTGTCAACCTTTTAAGGAAACACCTGTAAATATTTAATATGGGATATTCTAGTTGGAATGGAAATCTTGTCGTAACTTGCCTTTAGGATTGTCTTTGTTTGTACGCCATATTCTATAAAGTTATATTACCGTTTTTTTCCGCCACTCCCTACTCTTCTTATGCAAATGAGTAAAACGTGATTGCGGTTTAGTTAATACTTCAATAAAAAGTCCCTTTTATACAATACATGTTATATAGTCCCATATGTTTGTTTTTCTGACTGAATCAGCACCTCACAATAATCTTTTCCAAAGAAAGTAGAAAGCAACTCAAAGTGTTTATTTTTCCAAGAAAACACAGAGAAAAGCTTTTTAATCAGTAAAACAGATTAAAAATGACATTTTACATCTAAAATAAAGACACATTTTTTTCAACTTTTTTGGGTTCCTCCACTATTACAGAATACCTCAGCATGTGTATTATGATTCTTCATTCATTACTGTTTGGACTGGCAAAATCTGTGTCAATAGCTGTGAATGTAGAACACGCATTATGGAAATAATGACAATGCGAGACCAAGACCTGATGTCACACATTATGTTCCCTCTGACAGTCTTTGAATAAATAATAAATGTAACAGAAAATTCTAGCAATTTGCAAAGATTGAGATGGGTGCAGTTATTTATCTTGCTTGTGTACACAGTGTGTGGAACATAATGCATTATATTTGTATGAAGCAAGTAAGTGTTATCATTTGATGTATTACTTGGAGAAAAGTATTTGACATGTCAGACTCAATTCCTTACATTTCTGTGTTTAGTATTGACTTGTGGATATTCAGCTTTGTCATGCCCCCAATGCCATGTGCACATGTTTCAGATAAATGCCTTGTTAAGATGTCGTTATGGCCCATTTCATCCCACGGACATTAGTACCTTTCTAACAGAATACAAATTGTTTATTAAATTGATTAATGTTACTACTAATGTCACTATTTTGTACTTGGATTGCTACTTGTTGGCCTATCCCATGCCACTTTTACTTACACACAAACACATAGGAGTTGACATGGCTGAAATACTCTGTAGCCAATCAAAGCATTAGAATGTTACTATGAGCACAGTTTGTTCTAGCTTTACCCACTTTATCTTCTGCCCATTCATGTGTACACAGCTTTGAAGTATAAATATAATAGATCCAGTGCCTCTTGTCAAACACATTTAAGATGTTAGAAAATAGCACAGACACCATTTACTAGTATTTTTGTGTTGCATTTTTCATTCCTTCCAATGTAAACCACATATGCGTAGCACCATAACACCACAGTGTGCCAACTGTATTCCATTTGAACATAAGTGTCAGGCGGCGTCCCCGCTTTCCTACCTCTCAGCGGGGACGGACGCCCTTCTCTGTCCTGCATGATCGTGTCTCATTGCCAGGCAACGAGACGCTACCGTAGGGTTCCCCTTTCACCGGCCAGTTGGCTCCTGTGAGCATGTGTGCCTGTTCCTAGGCAACGGGACACGCTTCTGCCCAACATTTCGATGGTCAGTGACATCACTAACTGCCCCCTTTAGCCTCTATTTAAGGTTCACTCTGGCAGCATGTAGCTGCCAGAGTATTAGGTCATAACCTGCTCCAGCACCTGTATACTGACCTGTCTCCTGGTTCCTGACTCCTGCTTGGCTTGACTATTCCTTGGTTTCCTGCTTTTGTTACCAATCCGGCTTGTTCACTATCCATGCCTGCTGATTTGAATCCTGATTGATACCTTTTACTGACCCGGCTTGTTCACTACTCTCTTCACCGTCCACCTAACCAGCAACTGATTTGGAGGGCCACAACTTGTATACTCCTTGCAGCTGAGCCCACACTCCATTGCGGGAGTCCTTGGTGAAAACCAGGAGCGTGTTTAGACTCAGTGCCTCCTAGCTCAGTATCGCCAACTGCTGGTAGGTGCCTGCCATCTCATTCCAGTTATACGTGACAATAACATTAGGCTTTTTATCTTCATTAACAAGTGTGTCTATACTTTTAATTAACATATTGGGCTATGTCTCATTGGTAAGGATTATACAGCAAACACAGAGATTCTGCTCGCTTTTACTGATCATGGATTAGATGGATGTCCACCTTCAAATAATTTTAATGTATCTTTTTGTACACACTTTCCTGCAAGTTTTACAAAATACTCTACTCTTTCCAACTCCATGGACTTAATAACTTTTTGGCTAAGTTTCCCTCTTCTTTCCTGTGTACTTAACACAAAACTATTGAGTGAATGCAGTGATATTACTGAGTTGTGTAACATACTAGTGTAACAAAAATTAATATGGTATAAAAGTTTTGGTGAAAAACAAAGAAGGATACAGTAAAGCTAAAGATATGTAGATAATGTTGGTGAGAGTTGCATGTAGAGACCACTTAATTAAAGTTGTTTGTAGGTGAAAATGTCATTGATATTAAGAGGGTGATTGTTCTAAAGGAAGTATACACAATCGACATGATGTATTTGTTTGTGGTCTATTGTTTGTGCTGTATGAGTAACAAATGCCACAAACTGGAGAAGTCAAGGTAGTACAATATACTCTTTTGTACTTGCAACTTTTTTTTGCTGAAATAATCCTATAGTACTGACACCAAATATCCAGATATACCATATTTCAAGTGTGACATCTAAGTGGGCATTTTAGAAATTCCCTTGTTTATAGCAGGGCCTCAGAAGATAAATTGATATTTTGCAGTCCGCTGTCCGTGCTTTTCATGTGGAAGCTTTGACGGAGGCCCCTGGCAAAGGCTATTGACAGGGATATTCTTCATAGGCCTGAGGCTTTACAGAGGGTGATAGTGATCCCTCCTTACCCTGATCTCTCTGTGCCCCATGTATGTGATATGTACATCAATCCAAAGAAAACCGATTTCCCCCAAGTGTTCAGAAAAGCAAAGTCTATTACTTAGAGAAGAACACAACAATAAAATGGCTGTGCTTCAGAAGGGCTTTATTAAGAGATATCTTCAGCAAAACAATCAATATTTTGTATTATTTAATAATTTATGGTATTTAAAGAATTGACTATTTAAAATAATCTAGATTAACTATTGTAACTGATATATATACTCTTGTACACTTTTCTCTGTTTTTCACTCTCTTCTCTTCACGCCCCGACTCAAAAAAACAAAATTATTCTTAAATAAAGATTGATATAATAATAAATGCTGATGATGATATTTCACTATATATATAACTATATATATATATATATATATATATATATACATACATATAAAACTATATATATATATATATATATATATATATATATATATATGTATATATATATATATATATATATATATATATATATATATACATATATATATATATGTTTGAACAACTTCAATAAAAAAGGAAAAAATGTTATGGTAGCCACTGTTAGTTCTTGATTATGTTACTGTTTTGTTAAGTTGTTCTTCTACCTATTGTACCTGGTGGGACAGGCGCACAGTTAGGGAGGGTTTCCAAGTGCCTAGAACCCCTTCCCCCCCTCATGCACTTGGATCTCTTACTCTACACATATTGCTCTAAGTGCATGTGCTACCAAACAGTTTAATATGGACAGAATTTTGCACTCATAAGGACTCATCAATCGACAGCCTGGCATTAACCCCCCAGGACAGTGTAGAAGCCATAAAACCAGAACATATGCCTGGATAAAATGAAGAAATGTAAAGAAAGGTTTAAGTGTAGTTAGTTCGTGTGTGGATGTGTAAGGTGTAGCAGAAAGTATTTAGAGGTTGGTTAATGTGCTGCAGTGTATTGTAAGCTGTGTGATGTGTTGCAGATTGTATGGTTAAGTTGTGTGAAGTTCTGCATAGTGCGCATGGCACAGTGTGATGTGCTGCAGAGTGTATTGGGTGCTGTGCTGCAGAGAATATTGATAATCTGTGTAATAATTGAGTGTGTGGGACAATGAGATGAACTGCAGCCTCTATGTGGGACTGCGTAAAGTGCGGCAGTGTATGGGAAGGGATTGTGCAGTGCTTTTGAAGAGACTGTGCTGCACAATGTGTGGACTGTATGATAAACTGCAGATTGTGTTGTGCTGCAGAAGTGTAATGTGCTGCAGAGTTTAAAAGGTGCTATGTGTCATGCTGCAAAGTGTAAGTGGGGCTATGTTGTACTATAGAGTTTTTCAGCACTACTTTACATTGCGGCTAATTGGTGTTTTAAACAGTAGAGTGCAAATTTGCACTTGGGGTTCCATTGCCCCCTCAAATACCTTTACTTTGTTCAGAAATCAAGCATTTGGACCCCCCCATCTTGAAATCTTGCAATTGCCCATGTGGGAGTCCAATTTGAAAAAGAGGTCATCAACTTTCAGATAGCGAGAAGTGATATTTTGTCTCAGTGGTTCCAAGGAACTTGGCCACCTAATTGCTTCTTACAGTTTAATTTGGTATAAGATCTAGCTTTTTGAAGCAGAGGCTACCCCCTACTCTACTGTGGTTCCATCTCTTTATCCGCATGCAGCTACATGTTGCAGCTGACATCAGCAGGTGCAGAGCTTAAATAGAGAGCTCAGTGCACACTCCAGTATCTGAGCAACAGGCATTTGCAACTGCATACTTTTCTGCTGTACTCTATGTACTACTTAATACAGACCTGACTTTGTCTTTGATTTTCTCTGTGTCTATTGTGCAATTATGAACTTGTCACTCCGTTATGAACTCAGCTTGTCTTTGACCATGCCTGTATGCCCATGACTTGATCTGACTAGTGCTGTCAGTCCTGACATCTACTTCTGTCTCCAACCATGAATTTGTCCTGTGCTCAGTCATTAGCATCCTCCATACAATCTGTGGGTGTCTCACTGTGGAGTCCCTAACCTCTTTGTAGGTGTTCCTGATGAGGATTAGTAAACCCATTAGACTATGTGCCTTAGGTGACACAGCAATAATCTGTAGCAGCACAGAGGGTCCATAGCTTCACCATTAGTTTATAACAGTTATCTTGGGCTAGTGACATATAGAGACTGACCTCGTTTGACATTGACACTGGTTGCAACAATAGTGTTACTCATCCAATAACCCCATTATAACAGTTTAGGTGAATGCTTCTTATCTTATCTTACCAGGGTTTCCTCTGTAGGGTAAATGTGACTCTAATTATGGGCGTTGAGCCACAGAAAATGGTACATTAGGAGCCAGGACTACATCAATCTTACTTGCGTTAGTCTTAACTTTAATATGAGTTTGTATGGTGTGTTTTGGTAAAGGAAGACAATTTATAATTGATTGGCCATTTGCTAGCAATTATACAGTAATATTCAAATTTGATTTTAGTTAGCGATGTCCAATCATACTAATAAATTCTTGTGCTAATGTTCTCTTTAAAGGTGAGGGCACATTGCTGTTTATTGGACTACCTAATACAGTCACGTTACCGGAAAACCAACCAGCCGGAACCGTGGTGTACACATTCTCTGTGAATTCCACATACACTTTATCTTTAACGCCTCAAATAATTAATAGTAATCCCCTTACCAAAGCCTTCAGAATAGATCCCAAGCCTCCAACATCTTACGTAAGTATCATTATATATTTTTAAGTAATCACGATTGCATTCTGAAATTCTTATTAATGGCACATCCAAAATATGCACTGAGCAAGTCCTCTATTTAGAATGAATGAATGTGTAATAATAGGATTATCATACACTACACACTTCTCAGTATCCAGCACAAACAATGCCTATTCCTGTTCTATCCATGTCACACCATCTAATATGTTTTCAATATCCATGTGCTAAGCATATATATTATTTTCCATAGAATCCTACAGCTAAAGTGTGATTCTCCTTAAAGAATACTGATTCGTGAGCCCCCTCCAGATATAAATACATGCCAAACTTACCAACACGGGTGTTCCTGTCACCCGTGCCCTCCCTCCTGGGCTCCGTCGTATGCGGACTCTCCCCTCCCCCTACCCTAGTGTTGAGCTCACTGAGTTACTGTGATTATTGTTTACTGTACTGTGCTGTCTCACCTTGTATTGTAATTTTGTTTGTCCCTGTACGGCGCCACGGACACCTAGTGGCGGCCTATAAATAAAAATTTATGATAATAATAATAAACATAAAATGGCCAAGAGAGACACTTATAATGTCACAGTTCTTACTGTATTCCAGATATATACTGGAATTTTGCAAGCTTGTGAACAACATATATACGCACTAGTGTCTCCCGGTTTCCCCAATTCATGGCATATGGCCCTATTGTTCTCTACCTGCAGCCTTCCGTCAAATTAGAGATGTCATGGGGATGGTGGAAAGATGAGTGAGACTCTGTAAAGCTTGATACGCTTTGGCATTTTTAAATGGATTTTGCAAGCATTTTGAAGATTTTTAAAATACATGTTAATGAAAGACCATTGTTTCGAGTGTTACAATACACACTGGCATTCTTATTGTTCAGCAAATAGAACTGATATAAAAAAAAAAAAAGCAGTGTGTGACTGTTAGAGGCTTCTGGGACTCGGCAGATCAAAGTACCCTACAAGGACAGAAATTATTTAATCATCATCATCAACATCATTTATATATAGAGCCAGCAAATTACACAGTGCTTTGCAATTGAGAACAAACACAGTAATAAAACAATACTGGGATATATAGACAGACAGAGAGATAAGGGTGACTTGCTCACAAGCTTACAATCTATAGGACAATGGGAGTTTAATACATAAGGTTAGCACCTTAAGAGCAGCACGGTGGCTGAGTAGTTAGCACTTCTGCCTCATAGCGCTGGGGTCATGAGTTCAGTTCCTGACCACAGCATTATCTGTGTGGAGTTAGTATGTTCTCCCCGTGTTTGCGTGGGTTTCCTCTGGGTGCTCCGGTTTCCTCTCACACTCCAAAAACATACTGGTAGGTTAATTGGCTGTTATCAAAATTGACCCTAGTCTCTCTCTCTCTTTCTGTCTGTCTGTGTGTGTATGTTAGGGAATTTACACTGTAAGCTCCAAAGGGGCAGGGACTGATGTGAATGAGTTCTCTGTACATCGCTGCAGAATCAGAAGCGCTATATAAATGATGAGGATGATGATAAGGTTAAGTACTAAATATTGCATATGGGTCCAGCCAGATTGCAAAGGTAAAAAATGCTTAATAGACTATATGATCCAGTCACACAGCAATGTTGGTCAAAAGATTGTCCTATGTGTGAACTGTGTACAGGGTGGTAATATGGTAACCTAGGGAGGTTTGGAGGTGGCGCTATATAAATAAATGGTGATGATGACAATGATTATAAGTTCTCTTGAAGAGGTGGGTTTTCAGAGAACACTTGAAGGTTTAGAGACTTGAGGAAAGTCTTATTGTGTGAAGGAGGGATTACCACAAAGTGGGTGCAACCCTGAAAAAAGTCTTGTAACTGGGAACAGGAGCAGGTAATATATCTATATCTATATCATTTGTCTTTCCTCAAACAGTGGTAGTTATACTCTCAATAAATAGAATTTTAGTTTCTAAATAATTGTATATGTTAATGGTATATGTGCATCTTCTTACAGACTGTTACCACAGTAAATTCTCTGCTCGATTTTGAAACAACGCCCAGCAGCTTTGATATACAGATTTATATGACAGATGCAAAAAATGCCACCAATCTGCAAACCTTGACTGTGCAGCTCACTAATGTTAATGAACCCCCTGTGTTTCAGGACAACCTAGCAAATCAAGGTGCGTATTAGCCATAACCACGCTATGCCTAGATCTGTCATCCTCACCCATTTCATTCAGCAGACATTTATCTGCTCCCGTACTGCCATACATCTTTCAATGAATTAAGGTGGGCTCAATTAATCAATTAACATAAAACAAACCATACATCAATTAATTGGTTAAGTATGAGTTATTATTTTTAAAAAGCAGTGCTAAAAATGGGAGCAGACAAATGTATCCTGGATGAAATAAATGAGGTTGATATCTCTGCATGCCAGGTAGCGCCAAACCATATCAATGCCAAATATTTAAATGTCACTGCTGTGCACTTCCTATACAGCCATACTTACTTATACCCATCTGTCCATTCAAGGGACAAAGCACATCCACACTTGGTATACAGAACATCTATGCAAAAAACTCCCAAAGACTAAACTGCTGTAAATATATATGCATACAGAACATACACACAGGAGGGTCCTGCACCTATAGAGCATCTATGAAAAACATTCACAGTCCATAAGCAGTGTTCAAAGTGGGATGAGGGTATACGGTGATATGCCGCACCCCAACTTCTCTCACTGCTTTAATTTTAAAACTATCAAATTTCATCTATTTCCATTCCCATTATATTTTCCATACCGCCACTTCTAAAATGCCACTCCGACCACTGAATATACAATACACAAGTGTCACAATCTATAATTAACAAATCTGACAAAAAAGCAGGTAGAAAGTCAAGTCACCTGTTGCCCACCACACCCATAATGTACATATATTTCCATATTTTCTATATTAACATAGAGAGAATAGCACAAATGGCACTTTGGGTCTGTAATAATCATCCCTGTTGTTGTCTGAATAATGTTTGTTTTTATAAGTATTCTTTTATTTTGTAGTTGTAATGCTTTATATCACGGAAGGACAACCAAGAGTAAATATTTATAAAATTCAGGTATCTGATCCCGAAGATGCAACAAGTGCACTAAAGGTACATTTATTTCTAAGCATTACAGTGGGTATTAAGGAGAAGTGGAGCACAAAGATGAGGTGTTGCACCTATTATAATATTTCTATAATGTTTCCAGTGCAGTTTAGAAATGAGAAGTAATGTTTGGTTGCTATGGGCAATACCATCTTTTTCCTGTGTACCAGTTTTTTTTATAAATGCCCTGCAATATGTATTAAAACATTACAAGTAGGGAAGTTCATTATATTGCTATTTTGTGGGGTGATATCTGAGAATAGAAAATAAAAATAACATTGTTGCACTAAAAATGGGAAATGGAGAAATTAAACTGAAAATAAAAATTCACAAATGATTACTGAGCACTATAAATGAAAACTAGTTAGTCTGCTCTTGAGGTGGGATTCCACTTATACTGGACTGGACTTTTGATGTGATGTTTACACTTTGGCACATTGGGCCTATGTAATTTTTCCACTTTTCTAGGCACACATCTGTTTGTGGAAGGATTTTTTCTCTGTTAATTGAGTGCATATGAGGGTTGATTAACTAAGAGGGTAAAGTAACGCGGCCTGCACACTATTACCGTTACTGTTAATTTACTTTCGGCAGTAATGGGGCCAATTGAATTCTTCCCTAAATCTTCTAAAAAGGAAAAGTGGAGGTGTTGCCCATAGCAACAAATCCGATTCTAGATATCATTTTGTAGAATGTAGTATGCATCTGCAAAACTCCAACCTTCAAAGGGACTGCACGGAGGCAGGAAGGAGAGCACAGTGCATGCTGCGTGACCTCCTGCTGTGCAGAGAAGGTCATGTGACGCGGAAATTGTCTGCCCCCATTCTGAGAAGATGGGGGGGGGGGGCACAGTGAAGGCTCGGTGGGCCATCAGTTGCTCACCGCATATGTAGTAGACACATTATAGAATCACCGCATATGTCGTAGAAACATTATAGAATCACCACATATGTAGTAGATACATAATAGAATCACCACATATGTAGTAGATACATTATAGAATCACCGCATATGTCGTAGAAACATTATAGAATCACCACATATGTAGTAGATACATAATAGAATCACCACATATGTAGTAGATACATTATAGAATCACCACATATGTAGTAGATACAGTATAAAATCACTGCTTATGTAGTAGATACATTATAGAATCACCGCATATGTAGTAGATACATTATAGAATCACTGCATATGTAGTAGATACATTATATAATCACTGCATATGTAGTAGATACATTATAGAATCACTGCATATGTAGTAGATACAGTATAGAATCACCACATATGTAGTAGATACATTATAGAATCACTGCATATGTAGTAGATACATTATAGAATCACAGCATATGTTGTAGATACATTATAGAATCACTACTTATGTAGTAGATACATTATAGAATCACCGCTTATGCAGTAGATACATTATAGAATCACAGCATATGTTGTAGATACATTATAGAATCACTGCTTTTGTAGTAGATACATTATAGAATCGCAGCATATGTTGTAGATACATTATAGAATCACCGCATATGTAGTAGATACATTATAGAATCACTGCTTATGTAGTAGATACATTATAGAATCACAGCATATGTTGTAGATACATTATAGAATCACTGCTTTTGTAGTAGATACATTATAGAATCGCAGCATATGTTGTAGATACATTATAGAATCACCGCATATGTAGTAGATACATTATAGAATCACAGCATATGTTGTAGATACATTATAGAATCACTACTTATGTAGTAGATACATTATAGAATCACCGCTTATGCAGTAGATACATTATAGAATCACAGCATATGTTGTAGATACATTATAGAATCACTGCTTTTGTAGTAGATACATTATAGAATCGCAGCATATGTTGTAGATACATTATAGAATCACCGCATATGTAGTAGATACATTATAGAATCACTGCTTATGTAGTAGATACATTATAGAATCACAGCATATGTTGTAGATACATTATAGAATCACTGCTTATGTAGTAGATACATTATAGAATCACTGCATATGTTGTAGATACATTATAGAATTACTGCATATGTAGTAGATACATTATAGAATCACTGCTTATGTAGTAGATACATTATAGAATCACAGCATATGTTGTAGATACATTATAGAATCACTGCTTATGTAGTAGATACATTATAGAATCACAGCATATGTTGTAGATACATTATAGAATCACTGCATATGTTGTAGATACATTATAGAATCACTGCTTATGTAGTAGATACATTATAGAATCACTGCATATGTTGTAGATACATCATAGAATCACCGCTTATGTAGTAGATACATCATAGAATCACCGCTTATGTAGTAGATACATTATAGAATCACCGCATATGTAGTAGATACATTAGAATAGAATCTGATTGATCGCTATGGGCAACACCTCTACTTTTCCTTTTTAAAAGTTTTAGTAAATCTGCGCCATGTTGTAAATTAGATTCTATGTTTCTACTTTTCACACTTATTTTCCAATTGCAACAACATTGGCTGAATCTTTCAAATTATGTTATATTTGTCTTTAATATCAGATAATTAACTCAGTCTAGGTGGTTGTAGTTGGAAAACAAGTGTGGACAGCATAAATAGAGTATTATGTCACTGTGAAAGAAAGAGTCAGGTTGGCAAGTATGTAACTATTTGAATTTTAAATAAATGCTATATGTGAAAATATATTTGTTTGCTGTAAGTTAGCCTTATGTTTGAAAGCCAGCAATATGGTTAAGGCAAAGATAACAGATCCATTTTAATGTTAAATGCTACTTTCCACTAAAGTCAGATTATCAGTACACCTGGGGCTAAATGTATGAAAGTCCGTTTTTTTCAACTCAACGGAAATCGGCGAGTTTAAATCGGCGCTGGCTTGTAAAGGCAAGTTTATCTTTACAAGCCAGCGCCGCTTTAAATTTTAGCTGTAAACTTGCCGATTTCCGTCGAGTTGAAAAAAACGGACTTTCATACATTTACCCCCTGGACTGATTATGGTGGCTTGTATGGATTAGCTTTCAGGAAATGAGTAAAGTAAATGTAAAGGTGCATGTAAATGAACGTTCAGCCCACAATGCCCCACTGCTTATGTTGTGTTTTATTCAAATTGTATTGCATTCATACATAGCATAATTCATATACAATATGTAATTATAAAACCATGGTAAGCACGAGGAAATATGCAGAGACAATTTTAAGCAATTCATGTTATTGATTTGTTAAATTGATTTTAAAGTTCAGTACAGATCTAACATGTATGAGTGTCAGTGATAATAATAGCTGCTATTCTGCATATATTTTGCAGTTCTCACTGATTCCTTCTTCAGCTCCATTTACGGTAACATCACCTGGATTAATACAATCTACAAAAGTATTTGATTATGAGAGCGACCCACACAGGTAAAATGTCAGATTTAAATTTCCATTGGAAATAAACATGGAAAACCTTAGGGAAATTGAAAACTAAACATAATGTTTCTTTTCAATAGTTACTCATTGACTGTGGAAGTGACGGACACGGGAGGATTATCTGTAAATGGAAGTTTGGTAGTCTCAATAATAAACATCAATGATGAAACCCCATACTTCACCATGTATGTATGACAGTAAAATCCACTGTAGTTGTAAAAATTAAAAAAAACATAGTGCTGCCAGCCTAGGGGTCCCCCTGATTTTCCTCCAGCCAGCAGCAGGGGGTTCCCCGGCCATGATGCCAACCAGCCAGTGGGCGCTGATTGTTGGGTAATAAAGGGTTAAACAAAAATAAGAAAAAATTTATGAAACACTATTTTACATTAGTGAATTACAGGCCCCGGCTACCATGAACAGCCTGGGCATGCTAGTGCTTGTAATAGTACAAGCACCAGCATACTCATGACTGCCAAGGCATTCTGGCACTTGGGGAACGACAAGTGCCCGTATGCCCTGAACACCCATGGCCCGCTGTGTCCTGTAGTGCACCAATGTAAAATGTAAAATAAAAGACAATCCTCGATGAAACCTTTACATTTTATTAAAAGAGTAAAAGAAAACATTAATACTTAGCAACTCTGTTCTTCTTTCTTCTTAATGATCCAGTCTTGTAAGCTTTTTTTTTTTTTTAAGTTTTATTTTTGAGAAGGTCAATAATGAGCATCAGTCCAAAACAAAATCTGTTACAATCAGGTTATGCATGTTCAGGGACTAATACAATCACTGTATATCATAATAAAAAGAGTTTTGATATTGACCAAGTTTTAACTATAAGAATAGAAGAAAGAAGAGACAGAAAAGAGAGGATAGTCAGAGAAAAGTGGGCAAGATAGATTAGGAGGCGGTGTGGCAGGCCGCCAAAAGAAGAAAAGAAAAAGAAAGCAAAGCAAGAGGTAGAAGAGAAGTGGGGGAGGGGGAGGCAGGGGGGGGGGCGGGGGATGGTAGCAGGTTGAGGGGGGATATCAAGTGGAATGTTTTAGAGGAGTCATAGAGCAAAAGGAATTTGGATTTGAAAAAATGACATCCACGGCTCCCAGACTTTGTTGAATGATTTAGAGGTATTGCGCAGTATGCATGTCATAAACTCCATTTTGTATGAGTGCCAAACTCTATTAATAATTGTCTGCATAGTAGGCGCGAAGGGTTGTTTCCAATTAGTGGCAATTTGACACAGTGCTGCAGAAACTATGTGGCGGAACATTTTTGTTTGATGTTTAGTTGCGGATGGAATCCCAAGTGGGAGAAGGAAAAACCTGGGAGAAATTGGGATGTCAATCTGTAGAATCTGAGACGCAAAGTTCCGTAGTTCCAACCAGAATGGGGCAAGCTTGGGGCATTGCCACCAAATATGGAGGAAGGACCCTTCCGACGAACATCCTCTCCAACATGAGCTAGATGAGTCCGGAAAGATTTTTTGTAATCTGGTCAGGACCAAGTACCATCGATAAAGAAGCTTATAGGCATTTTCTTTCAGCTTCACACAGATTGAACTAGAGGCCGTGTTGGCTTTTATTTCATCCCAATCTTCCCCATCCAAGGGACCCCCCAGATCCTCCTCCCAGGCTCGCTCATGGGAATCTTGGGTGTCTGAGTCAGGGACTCTCAGCTCTCCATATAGCCGAGATATAAGGCCATTGGTAGAAGATCGCTGGAGGAAAAGTGACTCGAATGAGGTCAACGGCCTGATTCTTAAAGATGATTTAGTGGTGGAATGAAAATTTCTTAGTTGCAGGTATTGAAAAAAAAAAGTGTTGGGAATATTGAATTTGGTTTTTATGTCTTCGAATGAGGGAAATGAAGCATCTGTAGTGATATTATTAAAATAGTAAACATCGTTCCTTTTCCAAAATTCAAAGGACGAAACTATACGACCCGGTGGAAAATCTGGGTTATCAAAAAGAGGAACAATTGGACTAGGAGCCGGGGCGAGATTAAACTTTGAGTTTGCTCGGTCCCAGAGAGAGAACGAATGCGATACAATTGGGTGATAAAGAGCGGACCGAGGACGTTTAGTGCGAGGGAGCCACAGGAGAGAGGAGGCGGAGGAAATACCTAAGCTTTCGGTTTCGATCGAGACCCAAACTCTGGAGGAGCCTGGGGAGTTCCATAAAATACATTGGGCAAGTTGCGCTGCCAAGAAATAGTTTTTAAAATTGGGGACTCCCAAACCGCCCTCCCGCGTCGACCTTTGTAGGACAAGGAGCCTAACTCTTGGACGTTTTCTACCCCATATGAATTGTGAAGTATAATGTTGCAAAAATTTGAATACATAAGGGGGGATGCGTATGGGAAGGGCTTGAAAAAGATATAATAACCTGGGCAAAATGTTCATTTTGACTGAGTTGATTCGCCCTATCCAAGATATGAGGTTTTTACTCCAGGTTTCTAAATCAGATTTAATTTGGGATAGTAGTTTAGGATAGTTAGCTTGGAAAAGCTGACTATATTGTTTAGTTATGTAGACGCCTAAATATTTTATCTTTTTTTGGTGCCATTTGAAGGGGAATTGTTGAGTGAGAGAAGATTTCATGCTATCTGTGAGATAGAAATCCAGAGTTTCTGTTTTTTGAGGATTGATTTTGTATCCAGAGATGTAACTGTAGGTTTTGATGTCTGCGAGAAGGGGATGAAGAGAAACAGCGGGATCCGAGAGAGTCAAAAGAACATCGTCAGCATATAATGATATTTTATGTTCGGATTTCCCTGTTTTAACTCCGTGTATCGCCCCGTTAGATCGGATTTTTGCTGCTAATGGTTCTCAGTCTTGTAAGCTTTTAATCCAAATTGAGTTATGGAAACCCCTCCCAAAAAAATATTTCAAGTTTCTTCGGGGAAAAAAAAAGTTCTCTTGGAGCGTGATCCCCAAATAATCCAGTCTGATTTTATTTGCACCAAAAGGGGGTGGGGAGATTGGCCTGATGATATTGCTTAATGATAAATACACCCAAATATCTCAGTTTCCATTTGAATTGGAAAGTATTTCCAGGCCAGATTTCTCCACCTCCATGGGGTAACAGTTTAGCACTGCAGTTTTCTGCGAATTTCGGCAGTCCACCATTTTTATACATGCCTCTGACCATGTTGGGATGTTATTTGCTTAACACATGTGGAAGTCCTTGCTTTCAGAATGTTTGGTGTAACTCATTTACTACTAGGTGTTTCCATTTTTATGTATCCACTGACTGTAGATAACAAATACATCCCAACTTAATTCTATGTGTGTTATTATTATCCTTTATAAAGCACCAACATATTACACAGCGCTGTATATTGAGGGGATCGTGATACAAATAAACAAGTTACAATGACAGGAAACAGAAAGTAAAGATTGTCCTGCACAAATTAACTTACCATGTAAGTGGTGTGGGGAACAACTGATATGTAAGGTAGTAAAATATACATTTATATTTAAATATAGATAATACACAAATATTGTTTTAAAAATACAGGCACTCTTAATATGCCTCGCTTAAGCCATATTAATGCAAGGGGAGAGATTTAGTGTTTTATTATGACATTCTAACATTTAATATATGTATTTTGAGTATTGGTTTAACTGTGTTATGTAAATTTATTTTAGGACAAATACAACATTTTACATTAATGAGGAGGAGAATCCAGGAACCATTGTCACCACTATAACTGCTGTGGATCCAGATGATGTTGGTTTCGTTAGCACACTCTACTATAGCATCAATACACCAAACCAGTACTTCACAATAAATCAGTGTAAGACCAGCTTTGAATGTGTCATACTTTGTTCATAAGCTGCCACGTGCGTTTGTGCCCATATCATGATTCCACATACTTTTTATTTAACACAGAATTGTATTTTTATCCATAGGCACATAATCCTGATGGCAAAACAATTATTCCCATGCTACAACTCTACTTTGCATTGACTAAGTTAACCCAACTTGTATCTGTAGGCAAGCAGAATGATCACTTCAGTCTCATTCACTATTTGTATTGCAATTATGTAAAAGAAAAAAAAAAGTGTGAATGCTAATGTAGACTGCTGGGATTTATTTTATGTATTACATTTTTGGTTCTTTGGGCTGTTATGATGTTTCACCAATAGCAGGACTTTGCTATGAATCTTTTACAGATAAATATAAATAGTTTTGCAATCATTGCATTTCATGCACCTCTAGTTTTCCCACTGTGTACTTTAGTGACTGGTCTGATTCAAATCGCAAAGAGAATAGACCGTGATGTTGGCCCATTCCGGCTTCGAGGCACTGTAAATTTAGACATCAAAGTAACTGACCTTCCAAGTACTGGCCACTCGAACTACACAACTATAACCATCAACATTCAAGATATAAATGACAATCCTCCGATGTGCAAAGAGTATGCATACAGGTATCAATCATTCATTATTAATACCAAAGTAAGGATGATCCAGAAATGTTTAATGAGTTAATTAACTTATCTTGGCTCATGGATGGACTCACCAATACATTTATGCCTGCCTTTAAAATTGTCAAGCTATAGGAACATTAGACGTATTTATTTTATGAATGTAAAGAGGTCTGTTCATGTCAAACATTGAATATTCTCACATTATTCAGTGCTTTCAAATAAAATTGTTTTATGGCCTTGTTATACAATTACACAAACTGTCCACATGTTCCATATGATTCATCTGCATTGTGAACAGATGGTCCTATTGTACAGTCTTTGCTCTATCTATTATTTACATAGTTGTTTTGTTTTTTTTATAGCACCGCAGTGCCTGAAACTGAACCAAATGGCACCCTTATAATGGATCTTAGTAATCAGTGCAACGATATTGATTTTGATCCCCAAAACAACATGTTCAACTTTACTGGACTTTCTGGACTAGGAAGCAACCAACGATTTCAACTAATCCCACCTGGATCTGGAAAAATAGTGGTGTGTTCTTCTTTCTCATTTTCTGTTATCTGTGGGTAGTTTTATGTTGGTAGGTAAATGAGTGTTACGTCTTCTTTGTGACAATGTAATAAGAAGGTATGCATGCTAAGCTGGGACTCTCACAAGGACACAGTTCATGACTATGTGAATGGGAAGGACCCCAGTTGGCAGCCTCACAATATTGCAACTTGGGAGCTGTCAGGTGACCGCATCTACTTATGTAAATGTATGTATGTGATGATGAGCACTATTATGGTATCTAGATGTGATAGTATATATAATGTTGTCACCTTCCATGTTTGTGTATTACAATTCATTGTCCAGCAACTTTGACTTCAAATGTACCTCTGTTAGGACAATTTATCAAAATGTTCCCAATCACTGACATTATCGCAGGAGAGGTAAGGGTTAACTTAACAATTTGCCCAGCCAGTCTCTCCAGTTGTGCTGAATGCATAAACTTATATAGTAGAGCTTAAATAACTATAACCTAATGACCTTAAAGAGTTATGAATAAATGTTACATACAGACCATAGATATAAACCAAGCCAGAAATGTAAACAAAAAAGTAAAAGGTGTATAAATAATAGTAAATTAGATTTCACGGAGTCACTAATAAAAACCTGCCATCAAAATTATCTATTTCAAACATCCAGGTCTATATTTTAAATGCCAGAAACATACAGTACATTTATTATCATAGATTAAAATCTTCACCAAATGGATAAATAAAACAATGATAGTATTAAGAATTCATATGCTACATATAGTCCTAATGTATGATCTCCTTGCTTCAGGGTTCACATTAAGACCTCTCCCATTGAACACACTGTTGTATAGAGGCCTATTCAAAATGTAATATGATTAATGTTGCTGCTATTTTTTTATATTAAAGAAGCGTTTTTCATTTATTGATGGTATATATCTATCAGAGCAGATTGTTTACTGATTGCTGGGACTCATTATAGGACTGGTCTCTCTCTATTTGGTGGTGATGCATACTCCAGTATCCCTAATTGGTTATACAGTATTTCTCTCAGTATTATTGCACATACAATTATTATACATTCTAAGACTAAGCAGTTGTCCACTCATATATTGAATTTCTGCATTAGGGGTATATTTATTGAATGAAGTGTGAGCATTATCATTGTTTTATTTATATCAAATTGTAGATTTTTGCCTATAATATTAATTATAAGTTAGTTTTTGGCATTTGATGTATGATTTATGATGTTTGAAATAGATATTTTTGATGGATTTTTTTTCATCAGAGAGTTCATGATATCGACATTTAGATCTGTAATGTAACCATCATTTATTACTATCAAATTTATTATAATTTATATATGTTTTTTTATTTTTGTTTATATGGGTTTATTTTATATTTTCTTTACATTTGTGGCCTGTATTTATTGTTTATTGATAACTGATATAGGTCATTAGATTATATTTAACTTGAACGCTATATTTAGTTTATTTTACGCATGATGCAAGATATCTCCATACCTCCCGTACTTTCCAACTTTTTGACTTAAGCGCACTGCCGCTGAGAAGGGGGCATGGTTATGGGGTATGGCCACTGAACCTGGGGGCATATTCCATGCTTCCAACTTGCTGAACTGCTCCCATCCACTTCCTTATGCACACCCGTTGAATGCTGTGTGCACCAGTGGCCGACTTAGGACAAAGTTGTCCTGAAATCAGGACTTCCTGCCTAAATAGTGAAAGTTGAGAGGTATGTGTTTCTATATGATTAACTGCTGAGACTAAATATAATTCTTTTTTTTCCTGTAGATACCCTTTTCTTCTTAGATGCCCTGTTTCTAGCACTATTAGTGTTTTTGTCTGTGTGCTGGCTTGCCGGCTTGAAAAAAAATCTAATTTATTTTAAAAATAATATATATATATATATTTTAATGTATGCATGCATTAAAATGCTTTATTCCAAATGCTGGGTACATACTACAGTAATTTTATAAAATTATTAGGGGGATGACACAATAAATGATCATTTGGTCATATATCGCATTAGTGTGTACGCTCCCACTATCATAATTTATCATACCAAAGCACATTGTATCATTTGATTTGGTTTTATGAACTTCCTAAAAATCATGATCAACTATGTCAGGCAAATTTGGAAGTGCCTAAAATGCACTCATAACCAGTAGTGTAGACAGATCTGTATAGAGTGTGTACAGAGTCACGATCTTTTCAGCAGATGGTTAAGAGAGATGCAGTTATTGGCTCTTAAGGTAAACCATATAGGTGTGTACACGTATATCTGCATGCTTATTGGTTCTTGGTAAAATCGTTGCAGAAATCACATCCGCAGTAATTGTCTATAGTGTGCACTCAGCTAAAGAATAAGAATTTTTTTTAATGGTTTTGTCCCTCGATGGCCGTACTGTGGCAGTACCTGTACTTGTCTCAATACTTATTTACTTGGATTCCCCTTGTAATGATAAACTTAGTATTGACATTTTTATCCAATATTATGACATTGTTAGCACCAGCAGTAACACTTTTTATGTATTTGTAAGAGCAAATATAAGCGCTATCTCTGGTGAAAACTCACATTTTTGTCAGCAATAGGGCTTTTCGCCCTATCAGAAATATCCACCCATATCACTATGAAGAAATCTAGTGTTGATACTTCCCTCCAAACGATGGGGATGCTAGTACCTTGTACGTGACCATTCTTAATTAGGCAACCATAGTTGTTATCTTTTTAACATTAGATTGATTTTGTTAACCACTATTTTAAACCTGCTAAATTCTGAAAGGGAAATAGTAGTAATATCTGAAATAATGGTATTATTATTATTTACTAATCATTCTCATGTGCTGCTGATTTAAGTTTGTCCCATATAATCCATCCCTTTCATAATTATATATTTTTTGCTCCAGTTGACAGGTAACCTAGACTTTGAGGACCCAAATAACATAGCTGTTGGCAATGAATATAGTTTAACAATTGTAGTACAGGACATGGCCTCTCCATATTACAAGCGTAAGTAACTTATTTTCTGTAGCATTTGTTGCACTATAATAAATATTTTTTGTCACTAATTCTTGTATTATGTGTAACTGTAATACACTAATTACTTTGCTTCTCTGTTTGCAGAGAATATCTTTGTTTATGTGAAAACAATACCGGTCAATGAATATCCCCCAGTATTCAACAGCTCTGCTTATGTGTTCAATATTTCTGAACTCACTCCACGTAAGTAATTATAGATAGCACCAGAATTGGATTGTTACCATAAAGACTTTGCTTAGGTTCAGAACTCCTAAGATAACAAATCAAATGGTAACTTGGGGCTTGGAATATAGCAATGATCTTAAATCGCTTTGAAACTTGTAGTTATAGGCCCCAGTGCAATCACATGCATGAAAACAAACTTGTTTTTAATTAATGCGTAATGTGTATTTCATAAATGGATATCTCTTCTACATAAACATTAAAATAAACAAATAGAGTGTAAGTAAATTGCACATATTAAGAGAACATTACACACATAGGGCCTGAGTCATTATATAGAGCAAAACAAAAAAGGGAGTATATTTGCACCTTGGCAAAACCATTTTGAATTAGAGGGGGAGGGAAATTTAAAATGTGGGGACATGTTAATAGTTGGGCTAGGAGATGTCCTAGATCAACTTTAAATTTCAGTGTAAAAATAAAGCTATTAAGTATTTGTGCGCTACATGAAAAAACAGCCAGTATTTAACTTATGTGCAAAATAATAAACTAATTTGCACCTCTTGCCTTATAAAATGGTTTTTCCTGGATCAAATTTACTCCTTTTTTTGCCTTCTTTCCTTAATGACTCAGGTCCATAATATTCTAACTAGTGGCCGAAGTGGAAGTTTAGAAGTGGTGGTATGGAATTTATTTTTATAGCTTTACAATCAAAGCAGTATACCGCTGTATATATTATGGACCACTTCAACCACTGGTTTTAACATAATTTGATCACAAGAATAATCAATAATAAATAACAGAATACAGCTGCACACATGAAAAGGACTCTAGGTTGTGCAGCTCATATATTTTAGAAATAATTAATTTAATTAAATATTTTCATAATTACTCTTACTGTAAGGTATTCATTATAGTAATGCTGTGTATGCTTGCATGGTTTTGTCATTACAGCTCAATCAATAATTGGTTACATCTATGCTACAGACAAAGACTACCCCTTTATTGGGATCACATACATGATTGTCAGTGGTGGCAGCTCTTTGGGTGCTTTTAACATTTTCTGGATTAATCCAAGTACAGGGATTTTGATGCTTGCCGATTATGCCGATTACGAATATTCACCACAATATTTATTAACAATACAAGCTACCGACTCTGGATCCAAGTCTTCTACAGTTTCAGTAAGAATATTTACCATTTAAATATATGACATTCAAAACTGGGACATATATTTGGGTCTGATAGCAGTTTATTGTAATTGATGTTCCATTTTCATCAACTGCATACAATTTTGCTTTTTGCTTTAGAATCATATACTTTATAATTGCTATTTAGTTTGTTACTAAGGCAAAGTAGCCAGACCCCGATTTGGGAAAGGCCACATAGGCATAGGCCCAATGTGGCAGTACTATATTGGCTCATCTTACAATTTATCACCAGTATAATGTCTAACAACTATTTAAATTATTGGCAGAATACATATTCTTGTTTTAGTCACATGTTCAGTGGGACGTGGGAAGCAGTGGCGTTGAACCATAACGCTCAGCGGCAATGTGACAGCTGATATGTTGAGCAGAACAACAAACTTCACTTATGGGAGCAAAAAATGTAAATCCGGGCATGATATAGACTCACCTGTAGTCTGCACCTTTTCACATTTATTTTATTTTTACTTCACTTTTGTTAAAGGTCATCACTGTAGAAAGGTTTTATATAAGTAAAGCTGTTTGACTATTTCAATCTGCTTTCTTAACAGTGTATATATTCTTCCCTATTTTTCTCTCTGTTCCAGTAGGGCATAAGGCAATTCCAAATGCTTACGTGAAATTAGAAAGAGTTAGTTATTTTTCCCCCTAATTTAGTCAGCGGCTATTGTTTTTATCCTGGCCTTACCATTTTTATTTGTTTATAGCGCAAACATATTTATGAAGAACTGCGGCAGAGCGAGAAACTGCCACCTCTGAGTAAAGGAATAACCTCCTGGGAGTCAGGAGGAAGTCCCACCCATAGGGGAGGGATTTGGGCATATTAAAGAATTAAAAATACAGTTTAGTCTTGGCTGGTGTGTGGGGCAGGTGGAAGACTTACACCTCTCCACTGAAAGAACCTATATACCCTGAACTATGTGCATAGCTCTGGTTTGCTGTTCACATATGTTGCTATGTTGTGCTGTGGATCCTCACAATAAAGACTTTGACTGATGACTTGATGTTAACCAGCTACAAGCACCATATACATAATTTTTAGCCAACTTACAATCTAGTGCTTGTTGTCAAAAGACTTATGGAGACAAACTGGCATCTACATGGGCACTAGGAGTACACACTGATTTCAGATCGGGGTCTCCAGCACTCTTCAGTGTACTCTAATTCATTTTTTTGTACATGCCTGTCCACAACTTCACAATTCCTTTATCCGTTTGGTTTCCTTCTGTGCTTATTGCCAAGTATTATATTTTTGTATCCCTGGGTTGTGGGCACAGCACCAATTTTTTCTAGAGATTAGGCCTGATGATACAAATATATGGTTGAAAGAACAGAGTAAAATTGGAAATTAAATCCATGTAATTAGTTGAAGTTGCAGTATGGATTATAAATCTGATAAATGAGTCATCTGAAGATGGAAAACTAGTAAAACAACTCAGCTGCTCCTCTGTTTTCAGACAATATACTTCTTGCACCCTGGAAGTGTGCAGTTTCAGAGGTGAGGGTGCTCGCCATGCAGTGAGCTTCCTCACTGGAGGACTGTGTGACATGGTCCCATATAATGTGGCACATGGAGCCTGTAAACCCATTCAGACAAAGTTGTTCATTATGTCACATTTCATGTCTTCAAGACCAACACATAGGGCTAGATTTACTAAGCTGCGGGTTTGAAAAAGTGGGGATGTTGCCTATAGCAACCAATCAGATTCTAGCTTTCATTTATTTAGTACTTTCTACAAAATGACAGCTAGAATCTGATTGGTTGCTATAGGCAACATCCCCACCTTTTCAAACCCGCAGCTTAGTAAATCTAGCCCATGGTATCTAATGCCCCCAATTTACCCCTTTGAAATCTTTATGGTAATATGTGTAATTTATAAACAACGTTTACATAGCTCTCCCTCCACACCTGAAGCAGTAATTGATTTTCTTTCTTTCTTATTTAGGTGACAGTAAATGTATATGAAGCTAATGATGAAAAACCCATTTGTTCACCAAAGTCATACACATTATATGTACCTGTGGATCAAGCAACAGGAATAAACATTCAGAATTTCAAGCTGACTTGTACAGATCGTGATTCTGGGCCCAGCTCATTCAGCTACTCTTTTAATTCAGGTATTACATTCTGTGTTATCTCCGTCTGCCTTTCATTTCTACAGGATGTAAAATATATTTTTACAAGCGCTACGGAATATGTTGGCGCTGTATAAATAAATGATGATGATGATATATTGGTATTTCACCAGCCATATTTCAGATATATACTATCTCAGAAATGTGAATATAAAGAGGCACACAGCACATTATTAGTTAAAATCCCTGCCAGTGGCAACTTTTTAATCATTATTATTATTATTGTTAACATTTATTTATATAGTGCCAGCATATTCCGTAGCACTTTACACAGTAATAAAATGGGTATTGCAGACAGACAGAGAGATCAGAGTGCCCTACTCACAACCTTATCATCTATAGTAAATAGGAGTTTGATACATGAGGATAAGTAATGGGTAAAAAGTGCTTAGTGGGCTATATAATCCGGTCCCATGTTAGTCAGAGGGTTAGAGGGTGTTTGCATATAAGAAGAACTCATGTAAGTCTTGTGTGAACTGTGTAGAGGGGTGGTAATGGGGTAGAGTAGCATAGGGAGGTTAAGAGGGTGGTTGAGGAATTTGATAAGCTTGCATGAAGAGGTGGGTTTTCAGAGAACGCTTGAAGGTATGGAGACTAGAGAAAAGTCTTATTGTGCGAGAGAGGGCATCCCACAGTGTGGATGTATCTTGTAAAAAGTCCAGTATCCAGGAATGAGAGCAAGTAATGAGTTTGAAAGAGAGACGCAGATCTTGCGCAGAACAGAGGGGAGGAAGAGAGTAAGCAGAGCAAGAAAATTTTGCAAGGAAAATCAGTCTAGCTGTTTGATGTAAATAGATTGTAAGGGTGAGAGTCTGGGCAGACTAGCATTAGTCAAGGCGGGAGATGATGAGTGCATGAATTAAAGGTTGTGCAGTGTCTTGCGTGAGATATGTGCGTATTTTAAAAATGTTTCTTATATGTATGTAACAGGATTTAAATACAGATTGTGGGGAACAAAGGATAGTTCTGGCTCAAAGATAACACCTAGGTAGCAAGCTTGGGGGGGTAAGGTTTATTGTCATGTTGTCAACAGAAATAGATATGTCAAGTAGGTAACTTCTGTTGCTGGGTGGGAATATTATTAGCTCTGTTTTTGCAAGTTTGAGTTTCAGTTGGCGAGAGGAAATCCAGGAGGAAATAACAGAAAGGCAGTCAGTAACGTGGGTCAACACAGACAGTGAGCGTTCTGGAGAGGAAAGATAGATTTGGGTATCATCTGCAAAGAGAATAATAATAATAAAATGCAAGTAAGAGATATATGAACATAACAGAATTATGGTCAGAGACAGCAATCATGGTGGATCAAGTCATAATGGATAAACAAGGCACAAATTTGTATATCATCAAGAATTAAAAAATAAAAGAGATGGGCAAGGATAACACTACATTTATAACCCGCACATTGATCCATTTTTACAAGGGACTCAGATTTTCTTGAATCAAGTTAATAAATGCATTCAGAAATTGTGATAAAACACATTTGCTAAATATTAATTAATAATCTATAAAAAAAAATGTACTTTCTGCTGAGTTTCCCTTTATGATGTTGAGTTATTGGCCATTCATATACATATTTGTACTTGTATGTTTCTTTACAATAACTGAACACTTCAATGTCAATCTATAGTTACCTTAGTAAACTATGCATGTGAATACTGTAACTGTATGTAACATTGTATCTTTGTTCATGTGATTTGCAGGCAATATAAACAACCATTTTGCTTTCTCACCTTCTGCTGGCACCAACATTACCAGCCTGGTCCTTGCTCTCCCATTTGATTACTCTAGAGGTCGGGACACTGTTTGGGATTATAACCTGAGAGTTTACATCACAGATGGCAATTTAATATCGGGTGGTGCAAGATCAACAGGAATTGTTCAGACTGGAACTGTGTCTTTATTTATTCATGTTTATGTTCCTGGACTGACCACCACTACGACAACTACTACAGTAAGTATATAATGAACTGGGATGACACAAGCTATATATTTTTTCAGATCCATGTTAAGAAAATTGTCAATGAGTCAATGGTCTACGATGTCAGAATGTAGGAGGTTGATAGAGCTTAAACAACTTAGCCTTTGAGCAATGATTATGCTACTAGATTTCTGTGAATACACACAATTTTTACTGTTAGGATCTCACTACTCTTCATCCAACCTCTTATACTGCACTTGCGCCCATGATCCATTCAGCCTGAGCTGTGTTCAGTCTCATGCTGATTGCAGCATAAGCATGATCGGAAATAGTGTTCATTGACCCCTGTTGAAAGGTATACATGGTGTTAATACTAAACGCTGGATAAACCATCACTTTAAGAATATACAGCAAATAGCAGTAATGGTTTATCCAGCATTCACTTTGAATGCAATGTGTACTACTTTCCACAAACGATTGATCCATATTTCAGATTATTTTTATGCTGCATTCAGCGTATAGCTAAATGCAGCTCAGGCTGGACAGAGCACAGTGCCCAACCTAAGAGCAGAAAAATGCTTAGCGCCTACTGTGTGTGCTCCTTGCAGTAGTGGACCTTCTCCAAAACATTCAAAAACTGTCCATTGTCTGAAAATGTATGAAAGACTTTGGCACTAAGCTTGGTTCATCAGAGTAGTGCCACCCCTAGTTAAGATCTACAGTAGCTGAGAGGGGTAAAAAAAACTTTAAAACTAAATAAAATATTCCAATAATAATGTTAGAAAAATGAATGGGAAGTAAAGAGGAGAGGAGCCTTTGAAAGAAGCAGAGTATTAGGAATATGGAGCAAAGTGGTTTGGAACAGTTCAAGACATTGATGACTGTGGCAGATCCAGTGCACAGCCTACTCCTGGTAAGTAAATCTCAGGATTGTTTTAAGTTCTAAGCCAATGTTAAATGTTTACTTGAAAGTTGGGGTTCTACTTAAAAGGGGTAACCTGCCTCCTCTGCAGTTCTGCTGCCTAGGTTCTGGTCGGTGTGGAGTTTCCATGAATCTGAGCCTGTAGACCATTTGAGACGTTACCTCACAATAAATTCTGTACAGTAGACATTTATTTACCCAACACTTTACGTAGCAGTAGAACACACAGTAATGTGCTACACAGTTGTGCATTATTACACTCAATGTACTGTCTGTACAAATTATTATTTATTTAATGTCATTTAAACTGTGTTTGCATAAAAAGAAAACAATGAGGCACAGTCCAAACCCTTTTTTATTTGCACCATAACTGTAAATAATTGACTGAATGGACTTAAATTTTCCACACTGTTACCTCTGGGTGTTTTTAATGGCAGCCTTTAAACTGTCTGTTTATATTTCCTTTCACTAATAGAACAAAGTCAATTCCTTTATCACTTGAAGATTAACATTCACAGCATCGCACAATCACATTTTGTCTGAGGTTGAATTAAGGCTTTAGGATGTGTATTTACTGGCGTTTATTGAAACTTGATATAGTGTATTTGTTACTGAGCTCTCTAGGTGACAAAGATAATTATGCTTTTTCCACACACCACAGCTTGGCACTAGGGCAATACTGAGGCCAGACATTAGACACATGAGCCACAATTATTGTATACCTGTATGTATACCTATTGTATACATATTATTGTATAATGCAGGTTTCTAACCATTTGCTTATTTTGGATATAATCTACACCAAAGGTATAACGACTGTTAAATAATAATTATTTTTTTAGTTATAAAACACTGATTTATTACGCAGTACTGTACATGAGGGGATCATGATATGCTACAAATTACATACAATGACATAAAACAGACGGTAAAGATGACCCTGGCCAAATGAGCTTACAATCTAAGATGCAATTATGCATAAAGGTGGAAAGAATTGTTAGCACAACAACCATAGAAATATTGTGGTTTCCTACTAGGTCAAATTGACTAACATTGTACTTCGGTACAACACTTAACACTGAACCACAGCATCCAAGCAATAATAAGATGTTTTCCTTAAATGAGCTTTATTGTCTGTCTGAAAATTGTCCAACTTGTAAACCATATATAAGAGTTCAGAGACTCCAAAACTAAAAAGGCAGCTATGCAAATATGTTTTCCATGTCTATGTCCTTTCACCCCATGTCCATCAAAAATGATTTCCAGCAAATAAAATCATCGTCTAAGCCAGTGATGGCTAACCTGTCACACTCCAAGTGTTGTGAAAATACAAGCCCCAGCATGCTTTGCCAGCTATCAACTAGTTATCTACTAGCAAAGCATGCTGGGACTTGTAGTTTCACAACACCTGGAGTGTCACAGGTTAGCCATCACTGGTCTAAGCCCTCATATTATTATTATTATTATTATTATTATTATTATTAATAACATGTATTTACATAGTGCCAAAATACTCTGCAGCCCTTTACAATTTGAAACAAACACAAAAATAAAACAAGACTGGGCATTAACGAAAAACCTGAAAGATGCTTGTTTACAAGCTTATAGTATTAAGCATATTCCCGTTATTGATCTCCATAAAATTATTACCACAGCAAACAGAGAGCTATCCATCCAAAGCAAATCAGTTAATCATGTAGGCACAAAGCATAATCAAGAGGTACTAAATAGCAAAGCCTATGGGTTTTTGGTGGTGTTTGAAGGGAGGGGGGGATTGAACTGCTCTAAAAGTAGGATAATTATTAAGGATAATTGATGAACCACAAATGTGTGGACCCACAAATGCTTCATTATGACACAAGTTTCCCTAGTCTACCTGGTGCATTTCAAATGTACACCTCCTTCAATATCCTTGGAAATGATCAAGAAAACCAACCTGTGCATAAGTTTGCGGTACACCTGAAATGCACCAAATGGAAACAGTCAAAATCTTACTGCAAAGTCCAGTTCCACTTTTGGAGCACCCTCTAAAATAATTTAGTTTTCTGTTTTTCTCCTAAATTACTGCTTGGTCTGTTCTCATGTATGTCTTAAAATAATTATGGGAGTGAGGATACATCAGGATTGTGTTTATTACATGTGCTACTTTGTATATTTAAAGCTTTTTATTACATTCATTGAAATATGCCTTGAAATGTGCTTTTCTGCAGAAATGCATTTATAAGGTAGAAAATATGAAAAAAATAAAACAATAAAAATATATAACAATACATGGGTGAGACTTGATCATCAAAGGTGGACAAAAAAAACCTTTTGGGGGAGAAAAATGTTGTGGAAACTTCTGCAAATCAGAGTATGCTCCCGTCAATGTACTTCCTCCACCTCTTTATCTCATTTTAATTTTCTTGCCAATGCGAGGAAGGCAGCTGATCTGGCTAAACTTGTGCACCACTGCAAACGCCAACTTCTTGACCTACCAATCCATAACAAAACATAAAGAATATTTGTGTTGCAGATTTTAACTTTTCGGGCAGATACATAAACTCCTTATCTAAATTGCTTTCCTATTCTGCATTGAGATCTCATGTGTCTCACTGCAGAATGTTACTGCTCTCTTATTAATAAAAAGTGAGTGAGTATGCATGATATTTGGATGCCCTGAGCACTGGGTGGCTAATGAATAATTTTGCACCTCACAATTTGATTATCAATATGATGCTGCTCACTTAGGGAAGTAAGGAACATACTGTGTCTAGGTAGATAGTGGATTTCTTAAAAGATTAGGTTAGTTTAAGTCACTTTTTTCTAGTGGTGCCTTATGTTAATCCTGGACATCAGGCCCATGACAGCAATATTTTACAATTTATTCCTACAAATGATATAGTATTACAAATATTTACTTTTTCTCATAACTTAATTCACTTAACTTGTGAATCATTTGTCATAATTCTATTGTTTTCTTCATTTATAATTTCCTTATTTATTTGCACTTTGTAACATTTTTGTAATGTTGTTTATGTGTTTCTAGAATAATATTTTATTAAAGGGTTACTATAACTTACTGTAATGATCCCTGATACTTAAATAGTACTTTTGACTGAAATCACCTGTTTATAACTGAAAAATACAATATTGCTGTCATTGTTATAATTGTAACTGTGGAACTGTACTGACGGTAGAAAATAGTAGAAAATAGTAACAGTACATTTTGTTAGTTGTCAACAGGCATTTTTAGGCAGAAGCCTTATTTCATGTATAAGAAGTTATTCCAGTAGCTCTAGAACCCAGCATAATGATTGTAATGAGGCAAAACAGTGGCGTTACCCTTAAGGTAACAAACATAAAGCTTTGGCATCACTTTATGAATCTTTAATTCAGAATTACCAATATGGGTTCTGGAGTCATGGTATTATTAGACACATGGGATGTCTTTAACATAAGTGATGCTGCTATTTATTTAAAATTTTGTAACTTGGATGCAACCTAAATGTGTGTTTTATATGTGTAGACTTCTTGTACAAAGACCCTCTGGCTAAAATTAGAATAAGCAAAGTCATATCTCTTTCCTTTCATGTTTTCAATAAGACTAGACAGAGTGAGACAGGGCATCCCCTTCACAAGCAAAACCCCAGTCTATATAAACATTATAATATTAACAATTCCAAAAGCACTCAGCGCCTCTATTATGAGATGGTTGAGGAACCCATTTATATATGCATGATGTTCCTGAATGAATTTCTTTTTAAATTTAATTAATCCTTTGTGACTTTTTGTAAACTAAAGTTAAACTTGGATAAAGCCATATATTTCTAATTAGATCTTGGAGCATAAGAAAAGGATCTAAATTTACATTTACATTAGGAGGACAAATAATCTATGTGGCAAATTTCACCACCCTCTTAGTAAATAGTCTGTTTTATAAAAAGTCTTTTAACTACCACCATAACATATTGGGAGTAAAATATGTTTATAAGTGGCAGTGCAAATTTAATATCATCTTTCTTCATAAATAGTTATATATATTCCATAGCTATATATTTGACCAATAAGTGAAGAGAGCGTAGACCTTTAAGGCTTACAAACTTAGAGGCTTGGCAGTATACATGTATTATTAATTGGTGACTATTTCCAGACTTGGATAATGCTAAATTGTTACATAAGATGATGCTGTGGCTTTGTGCATAGGTGCAGTTTCTAGGGGGTAAAACTGTGTCCTTTTCCACCTCTTTGAAAGCGTAAATACTAGGTGAAAGCAGGTGTTATTTAGATAACATCAAGTTCCCTAAGATCCAAGTTTCTTTATATTTGTATTTAAAATATTTTTTTTGTTTATATGTTCACAGCCAAGTGTTATATATGTTGTTAAAAGCGAAAATGTGTATTCACCGACTGCATGGTACGTGCCCTTCGTAGTCACAATTGGCTGTTTGCTTCTACTTGGCTTCCTTGGATTATTAAGTTACCTTCTTGCAAAATACTTCCCATGTAGAGGCAGCCCCAAGCCAAACACTGAACCATTGTGAGTATACTAGATCGTCTACATACATTTCTCAGCAGTTTTATGTGTCTAACAGCAGGCTTGTTTTAACAGTTCAGCAGAATTAGAAATCACATGTATCAATCTGTGAAATTCTAGACATCTAGACAGTATGCATAGACATGGCAGGCATGTTCTGAAATTTAATTCTGAATGATATAGTTTATATTTTTCTTACAATAAAAAACTTCTCTACTTTCTTTGTCACTCTAAATTTCTTTGTATTAATACCAGAATTTTTAAAGGCACTCTAACCCTATTTCCCATATTTAGAGATATTTAGAAATTACCCTCCAGTAATATGCTTATTATAAAACTTTATCTGTATTCTAGGATGGCATTAATTTATCTCATACTTGCCAACATTTTTTTTTTTTCTTCCGGGAGATGCCGGCTGGGACGTGGGCGTGCAGGGGGCGGGGCTGCGAAATCGCGTCATTTTGGCCCCGCCCCCGTGACGGAATGACGCAAATCGCGTCATTTTACAGTGGGGGCGGGGCTAAACGCCGCGATTCCGGGTGAATCGCGGCGTTTAAACTAAATTTTTCCCCCTTCCTATCAGGGAGATTGCCACACTCGTCCGGGAGACTCTCGCAAAATGCGGGAGTCTCCCGGACAATGCGGGAGAGTTGGCAAGTATGATTTATCTAGCTGTATAGGTAACAGTTTTGTTGTCACAAATACCTAATTGCAATAATTGTTTTTTCATCAAGGTAGTGTTCTTAAATTTACTACCCATGACCTATCTGTTCAGTACAATACTATAGCAGGGCCATTCTCACAAGTTCCATTTCCTCCCCCTGCAATGATGTCATCATGGGAGAAGGTTCTATACAATAACTCCAGGCTGGTGCATGGCAAAGTCTGCGTGCTGAGCACCTGCGCAGTATGATGCTGGTGCCGACAGGATGTAGGCTGGCTACTGCTCAGGATATGTGTACACAAGATGTCTGTCACGGGATATATAACAACACACACTGTAGCAATTACTGTATTTACACAAATAAGTGACGAGGGTTCAACAAGCCTCACACACAAATGGACTGTAGTAGAAACTAAACCATTTGCTGCATCATCACATTGGGTGTTGGTAACCAAAACCTGTTTTTCTAAAAGGAATCCTTGGCACTTTTTGATGTAGCATTACATGGTCACTATCATCTTAACTTAACAGAGATCTTGGTAATATTAATTTCCCCTGGCTGTTACATACACATCCAAATGGCAGAAAAATGCCTTTCTCTATCAGTGTGCAGGCTAAAATCCAATCAGGTGTTCCATTGGTACATATAGATTATATATATATATATATATATATATATATATATATATATATATATATATATATATATATATATATATATAATATGTGTATGTATAATTATTTATTTTATCATGCTAATAACATTCTAATGTTATTAGTAATGGGACCAATGTAATGCATATTCTCAACTTATGTAATTAGTACCTACAACATTCATAGTTGTGTGGTTTGAAATGTATCAATGTATTGCCCTTGGTTCATATTATGCCACACAGTAGTGCCACCAGTTCATAGTATGCCACATAGTTGTATCCCCAATTCATATTATGCCACATACTATTGTCCCAGTTCACATTATGCCACATACTATTGTCCCAGTTCACATTATGGAACATACTATTGCCCTAGTTCGCTTTCATATACATGCAGGCAGCCGTATGTGTGACTCACCTCTTGTCAGCACACGTGTCTTCAGTTCCGCAACAGAACCTAGGAGGATCTGCATGCGCAGCAGATCCATTTAGTCCATCTTAAGAGCAAGCAGCTCCGGCGTGCCTGGTAAAACTGCACAATGTGCCATGTGGGTGCCACGGGAGCTGGGCGTTGCCGTAACCCTGGAATAAAACATCAAATACAAGCTTGTGCATGGCTTGGAACGTGAGGGTGCAATTCCTTTTTTACGTTTCCAGGACTACCTATACATGGCACTTTCTGCCTCGCAGAACCATTTGCAAAAGAGTAACTCTTATGTATTTCTTCATTTATCAAAGTAAAGCTCATCACTTTTAATTTCACGGATGTTTAATACATCAGTCATTTTCTAGCATCAATTTGTAAAAGGGAGAAGGGAGAATAATTTGGGGTGATCCAATGATTTGGAATTTATCCTAAGATATCAGCAATAGGGGAAGATGCAGTGATGACCTTTGTACCTCAGAAAGCTTAGTTGACACCATGCTGTTACATATATCAACTTCTAAAACATATTTGCAGTTTGTAACTTAAAGTTACAGTATATTAAAATTACATAATTATGCAAAATGCGTCTGATCATACTATTAAGCACACTGTAGGGTCACAAGCCGTAGCGGATCCGGGCACCACCGCGACTCGCTCTCTTCTCTGGCCCAGCGTCCTGGCCGTCATCATGACGACCGGGACGTCACTTCCGGTCACTTCTAATTTCCACTTCGACCACTGGGTAAGGCTGTATGCAGATTGATTACACTGTTAAGAGGAAACAGAGGAAGAACTGTAAAATAATGTAGTAATTAAAAATGATCGGCTAGACAGTGTATCTAACACACTATAATAGCTAGGCCATCAGCCAGGATGAACCTTACTACAAGCACTGGATATAATACTGAGAGACTGATAATATATATATATATAGTGTAGAAACAATGGTTACAAGGACATTTCATGTGTCTGATTTGTTATTTTTCAAACTCACCACAGCCCACAATAATGTTTAAAGATGGATGCAGTGTTTTTATGGTATGTATAGCTATTATGTGGTGTCAATATTTAGTTCTACGCCCGGTCATTTGGAGAGATAAACTTTTATTAAACCTAAAGCTATAAATTGTTACATGACAGTGTATTTCTATATGAAATGTTTTGATCAGTGTTTATAAGATTGAAACATTATTTGATGTAATACATTTTTCATTAACACATGTAACTTTTTTTTTCAGAATAAATCCTGCAGGTATGTACAAAATAGCTTTTGTAAACCAGATTTTGTTCATGCATATTGTAGTAATAATTTGAAATTGAAATTTTTGACCTGGGGATATTTATATTCTATTAAAATTACACAGATGGGGAACATTTAAACTGGATATCAAGTTATAATCAAAATTGTATAACACATTGGGTCCGATTCATTAAGGAAAGTAGAGCAAAAAGATTAGTAACTTTGAACTTGGGCAAAACCATGTTACAATGCAAGGGGTGCATATTAGTTTATTATTTTGCCCATAAGGAAAATACTGGCTGTTTTTCATTGTAGGACGCAAATACTTGATAGCTTTAATTTTACACTGACATTAAATGTTGATCAAGGACATACTCTACCTCATTTATAAATCTGTACTCACATTTTAAATTTACATCCCCCTCCAATTCAACATGGTTTTGCCAAGGTTAATTTTTTTTCCCCTTTACTTTCCTTAATAAATCAGACCCATTGGGGGGTATTCAATTGTTAGCGTTAACGGAAAAAAACCAGCACTCAAAAAATATTACCGTTTATATGGTAATATTGCGCGAGAAAAGCGATAATATGGTAGTTTACTCGCGGAATAACGCTAAGATTTTTTGAGCACTCGTTTTTTTCCGTTAACACTAACAATTGAATACCCCCCATTGAGTTTTAAGAGGAGAGCTGTTTTCATTAATGGGTGAGTCTAATTATGGTATATTTTATGCCACTTAGCAATTACCATAAAAAAAACTCTAAACCGAAAAACTTTTCCCTGTTCTAGATGAGCCTATAAATGTTGATGAACCCATTTCTCTATGTGGCACTGAATTACAGAATAAAACCATATCCAGACTGTAGTGATAGGAATTTGCAAACCAGGGTGCAACAATGGCCAGTTCGTTGTGTCATTTTGGTTGAACACTCCCTTTAAGACTAATGTAAACAAAACTATGCGTATTTGTCTTTCTGTAAACACAACTATGTGTATTTGTCTTTCAGCAAAACAAATAGCCAGCTTATTACACAAATGCTTTCTCCCAACAGAACAAAGGCATGATATGGTGATGCCAAAAACCAGTGTGGTAATAAGGAAAAATAGGTAATATAATAGGTAATAGGGAAGAAAACCGGGACATGGGGGAAGATGTAGGTTTAGTTAGGAAGTGAGAGTTATTTGTCCATGTACAGCTAAATGTTTGTGAGATTTCTTTGCAAATTTTATAAATAGTGCCTATGTTTTTAATTGATATTTATCTTAAAATAAACATGCATATATAAAGGTATTTTTAATATATATATTTTTTTGCAGAAAAGAAAAAGGTTAAAAAAGATATTTTCTGGGTAAGATTTGTCCTTATTGTACATAACATTGTCAGTGAACTGAAATGCTTCATTATCATAGTATGAAGTGGGAGTCCTCCATGACAGTGCAACATTAAGTTTAAGGATTCAGTGTAGACCGGCGGTTCCCAAAGTGTGCGCCGCGGCTCCCAGGGGTGCCGTGTCAATGTCACTGGGGTGCCATGGGCCAGACATAGAAAAAAAAAAAGAACACATAAACTTACCAATCCGCCGGGCGCCGGGACCCAGCAGCCTCCTCTCCCCGCAGCTTGTTACTGACGTCGATATTCAGTGACAGCTGCTGCGGAGAGAGGAGGCTGCTGGGTCCTAGCGCCCCGCGGATTGGTAAGTTTATGTGTTCTTTTTTTTTTTTTTCCATGTCTGGCCCGCGGCACAGGAGTGACAGGGATCGTGGCAGCGGAGGGTGACAGCGGGGCAGAGTGAGTGTGACAGCAGGGGCAGAGTGAGTGTGACAGCAGGGGCAGAGTGAGTGTGACAGGAGCAGAGTGAGTGTGACAGTAGGGGCAGAGTGAGTGTGACAGCGGGGCAGAGTGAGTGTGACAGCAGGGGCAGAGTGAGAGTGACAGCAGGGGCAGAGTGAGAGTGACAGCAGGGGCAGAGTGAGAGTGACAGCGTCAGAGGGGCAGTGGAGGGGGACACAGAGTGAGAGGGGCAGTGGAGGGGGACACAGCGTGAGAGGGGCAGTGGAGGGGGACACAGCAGGAGAGGGGCAGTGGAGGGGGACACAGCGTGAGAGGGGCAGTGGAGGGGGACACAGAGTGAGGGGGCAGTGGAGGGGGACACAGCGTGAGAGGGGCAGTGGAGGGGGGACAGCGTGACAGAGGGCAGAGGGAGCTGTGTGAGAGAGGGCAGTGTGTCTGGATGCAGAGGGGACAGAGTGCCTGAGTGCAGAGTGTCTGGATGCAGAGGGGACAGAGTGCCTGAGGGCAGTGTGTCTGGATGCAGAGGGGCAGTGTGTCTGGATGCAGAGGGGGCAGTGTGTCTGGATGCAGAGGGGACAGAGTGCCTGAGGGCAGTGTGTCTGGATGCAGAGGGGACAGAGTGCCTGAGGGCAGAGTGTCTGGATGCAGAGGGGGCATTTTTGCATACAACTAAATAAGTATTTCTGTCCTGACCTAAATACTTATTACAATTTTTTGACCCAACTACTTCTAAAACAGGACTGCTCAATAATTATTTTGGAGGGGTGCCTTGAAAAAATTTGGAGACTCTAAGGGTGCCGCAAACTGCAAAAGTTTGGGAACCACTGGTGTAGACTGAATATTGTATTTTTATGGAAAGGGGAAATAGCATTTGTATTCTTGGTTGTTATAATTGTTTTGCTGTATTTTGCATAAAAGAGAAGAATTGGACTGAGTAAATTTAATCATAAATTTTTGTATATTTAAAAAAAAATGGGAGCACTATTTCAACAAGAAGTGTACAGTAGACAGGACTATTTATTTTATAGCTAAAAATAGTTTCTGTTGGTCAGTGACCTAAATAATGTATTTAACCTTAGGGACCACTATGGCTTATTAACCTACTACTATTGGGGCTTTAAATCCAGCACATTATTATCAGATGCAAACTCCATTTTGCAGTTCAAACTATATTATTATAACCATACAATTAGTTAGCATTGGGCGACGATCTCTATTACAATCAGAGCACTATCTGTGTGGAATTTTAGCTTCTCGCTGATTGTGTGGGTTTCCTTCCACACTACAGATACTGGTAGTTTAATATTTGTGTGGTAGATAATTTAGAATGTAAGTGCCACTGGGACCGGCACTGATGTGAATGATTACACATCCTCTCTAAAGAGCTGTGTAATATGTTGGCACTTTATGCATAATGCTTAATAATACTAATACTTCCTAGTATTGGAGACATAGCATTTGTTATTAATAAAAGAAGGGCAATATGACACAGTAGTACACAGTAATTCAAAATAGATTTTGGTAATTGGTGACATTCCTTCACTTTTACAGGTGTCCTACATACTGTATGTCCATTACATGTCCTAATCTGTTTGTGTAGCAAAAAAATTCTATGTGATGTTAAATACTTTCTTGTTTAAAAAGACAAAAGTATTATAGGAGTGATACCTTTATTGGCTAGCCAAAAAAAATATTATTATATTTGCTAGCTTTCAGACCTCTGTGCTCTGAAAGCTAGCAAATATAATAATATTTTTTTTGGTTAGCCAATAAAGGTATCACTCCTATAATACTTTTGTCTTTTTTGACATGAAGGTATTTAACATCACACTAATCTGTTTGTGTAAATTCTAGAAATATGCTTCAATGGTTTTCTAACTATATAATAGAATTATCACAGCAGATATTTTGCTTACTCCACAGGAAATGACCAAGGTTAACACTGTTTTTGATGGAGAAGCACTAGACCCAAGTAAGATTTTATTATATACTAAATTATATATATATGCATCCTGGGTGAAAATGCATGTATTCTAGCAATATTTCAAAGGTGGGAATGACTGGACTGGAAGAGAAGCTGGAAGTGAGGAATAAAGCAAAGGGTGGAGTCAAATGTGACAACATGGCGGCATGCTTGGGAGACTGAGAAAACTGTGGTATTGTTGACAGTGAGGTAAATTTGAGAGGAGTTGCTGACTCTGGGAAGAGGGAAGATAATAAGGGCTGTTTTGGAGATACTGAGCTTTAGGTAGTGATGAGACATCAATGTGAAGATAGCAGAGAGATAGTTGGAACCACAAGATAGTTCAGAATGGGAGAGGTCAGAGGAAAACAGGTAGATTTGGATGTTGTTGCAGAGGTCCTTTTTATTTAGATCTAGTGAAGCATAATGAACTATCTTTCTGAATACCCTTTCTCAATACATCTTTGTGTTAAAATCAGAGCCAGAATATTGATACATCTTTTTTAATAATGTGCTGTAAGTTCATCTGGAACAGGGGTCAAGGTGGCCTTCAAAGATTTGATGGCTTGAGAGACCTCCTTAGGCAGGATGTTAGCATTTAGAACAGTTTGTTGGCTATGAAATAAGCATGGTAAGTGACATAAGTTTAGATATTGATCAATGGCAGCTGTAGCCTTACGCGGGTCTGGGTGCACCACATCTAAGTTGTGTAGATGAGAGGAGAAGAAGCAGAATTCTTCCACCATTGTTCATGGATCTTAAAAGGGTTGGCCTTGACAGTTCTTTATCATGGTAATTCTGTTATGAACGCACTCAGTATGTAGTTTGGATGTGATGATGGAGTCAGCTTTGTTGCCGTTATTGTAGAACTGCTGATGGAGCCATTTTAGAGAATTGCCCGCATTTTCTGAGAGTATGGCATTTAGTTACTTCAAAGGGAGGCTAAGCGATGTGCTAATTTCTTGTTTGAATGTCATTAATATTTCATAGTAATAGTATTAATCTGGGATTTAGGTCTGCTATTCTCTACGTAGCCATTTTATTTTTGTTTATGGTGATACTAATCAACCTGCCCCCAATCAATGCCTTATTGGCTTCCTAGATCATTGACAGAGTCACAAATTCAGTGAGATTCAGGAAATGGAGGTGGTCCCTGAATCAGAAAGTTTCCTAGTCAAATAATAGTCTGTATAGATAAAGAATATCGATGATTATAGAGCATGTAGGCTTGATTAGTGGGTAAATGGCTTAGAAGAGCCGTGCATAATCCTCCACAAATCATGCAAGTCTTGAACCCTAAGAAGTTCTGCAGGTTTTTTGGAATCCTTGAAATCCTTTAGTCAGAAAACTTTGCACAGATTTGTCTAACGTAGATCTAAAGTGATACTGAAGTCACCCCTCAGGATCACACTGCTTCCTTAACTGTTCCAAGGCAGTCAAAAAAAGCAAGTCCTGGTATGTATTTGGAGAATAAATTGATGCAAGGCTGAAAGTCTGGTGCATATATACAGCAAAAACTATGAGAATTGTACATCAGGATTGGAAATAATCCCTGGGATTGCTACTAACTGTGACATGAAAGGTTTGCATGTACTGCTTGCCCTGGGGGGAAGGATCTGGTGTGTGGAAGTGAATCTCTTGGGAAAGATCTGTATGTGCACTTCCCCTTCTCAGGGCTTGCAGCACCAGTGTTCTCTTCCAAGGGCATTTATTAACATTGAGAAAAAGAACTTTGATGCTTATGGTGGATCATATAAGTTAAAAGACTGAGAATGATACATAGGAGAATGTCCATATAGGTAAGTGTTAGATTCAGGAATGGAGACAGGGGTCCTGGCAAAAACAGGGGTCCTGGGGGCAAAGAGAAGTAGGGGACACTAGAAAGGGAGGATCTTAAGGGTCCAATACATAAGGCACTTGTGGAACAAAGTGCCAAAATGTTAATACATTGATAAACCAAGTAAACACAATGCAACAACTGGTAGGACTCCTACCGTAGGCGTATTTTAGGAGTGAAGTTAGCCATTGGAATCTAGAGAGGACTGGTGGGGTACATGGTGTGGCCGGTACTCAATGAACACAGAAAGAATAAAAGGTACCCACACTTAGAGAGGGTAGGAGGTTATATTCAAAGGCTAGTGAGGCATCAGTTTGTGAAAAGGCAAAGGAGTCAAGCTGGTGAGTTTTTTTGTTTCTGGAAGTCAGCTGAGGAGAGGATCAGCAGGTGATTGTGAAAGTCAGGGAGTGAAGCTGGTGCAGGGCGGTAGATGCTGAAGAGCTGCTGGTGTTGCTAGTAGGTGCTGAGAAGTCCTCTAAAGGCGCAGCTAGTCCAGGTGCAGTGGTGGCTGAAGAAGACCACTGTGGTGGTTGATGGGTAGAGCTATTTGGGAGTCCAGGTCTGATTGGGAAGAGTAGACAGACATTGTGGTGCACTGGAGAGGTGAAAAGGCCTGCACCGAAGGAGACCCAATGCCTGATGGAGTGGCTGGAGAGGGAAGCCATGTGGCACACACTGAAGGATTTGGGCCTCCTCCCTGGAGATAAGCAGGTAATTTCTGGTTGGAGTCATCATCTAAGGAGTAGGAGCCTGGTATGTAGTTCAGGCTAGAGGGGACATGTTTTGCATCAAGTATGGTAGTCAGGATTAAGAGTCCAGAAACACAGTATTTCACAAACAGGACAAGTGATGGTTACCAGGTGCCACTGCTTCCCATATAAACAAGCTGTCTTGGGTGTGCTTACTACTGTTAAAAAAAAATGTTAGGTGGTGTGGAAATAGCAATATGGCTTACAGGTCTTTTGGCGGGCATTAGCTGTCAACCCACATCAAGCTGTGGAGTCCATGTTAAATAACATTGGGCCCTCCAATAGTAATTTTAAAGAGCACATCCAGATGTAAACCAACTGTTTTAAAAGTTGAAGTTCTTCTGACAAATGGGATTACCCGATGAAGTAAGATTTAAACACCTCGATTCAGAAGCGAGCAGAAGACTCATCTTCCATCATCTGATGCCAGGCCATGCCCCCACCTAGGGTTTCTTTAATGTGTCTGGCATTAATTGTCATAACATAATGTCAATACACCAGATCCTAGTTGATGAGTATTCTTTTTACCTGCTTTACTTTGCTAGCAAATATGACCTGGGGTCATCCATCGCAGTAATCTTCAAGTACTCTCAGGTCTGATAAATCACTCCTAAAACTAGCGTGTTAGTTATAAATTGTTAACATGATAAAATGCAACTTGACAAATAAAAATGTAAAAAGTCTCTAATCCCACTTTTCCTGCTGAATTTGTACCAGAATAATGGAAATCACAATGGTAATCACAATAAAAACCTATTTTCCTAGAATTAAGAAATAAGGTCTATGTCACTGTGATTAACAGAAGAACTTACATTTTTGTCATGCTGTTCACCTCACCTTTTGATGATTATTTGGCACAACTCAATTTAATTTGAAAGTTACCATTCTCGAGTATCAGTTTCCTTAAATGTGCTCCATTTTGATTAATACAACAATAATCTTTACAAAAAAAACAAAACAACTTTTATTAACAGGAACCATCTCCATCCATATTCCCAGTGTTCCTCCTCCCCCCACTGTGCACTTTGTTCCTAAAATAAATTTGTTACAACATAACATTGAAAACAACTTTTGTAATAACACACAACCTATTTCAACATATTTACTCATGTGATCAGGCTTTTTCTTAACTATTACTGGACAGAAGGAGAAGTCAAAACTGAGTTTCCCATGTTTTTTCCACTTCATTCACCTAACCTAGCTAATTAAGATAATTTCATGGTGTTTATATAAAGGCACTGCTTATGACCTCATCCTTTATAATGTCATGAATAATTGGTCTAAATAATTAATTAATGTCAAATGCATTAAAAAAAAAGCTTGTGGTTTCATTCTATCTCTTCTCCTCTTACTCCTACTCAGTAACAATTCCATGGTCCTGATCTGTCTGGCCCTATACAATACACTACGGTTGATATGTTTCTACCCACTACCTATTTGTCTGTTGCTGTTTTCTACTTTATATTTGCTCTTTTCATGCTTTTGACTACCTCCTAACAGGCGCTCTGCTCTCTTTCTAGTCTCTTTCTTGTTTTCAATTTGCCTTTATGCAAAATATTTGCAATGACATGCTGCCAATGTGTTGTTCTACTCTGTGTTATTTTCATTTCCTGTTGTGTTTATGTTGCATTAAAGAACACTGTGTTCCTTTGTTTTTCATGTGTTTATCGTCATTTTAAAATAAACAGTTAAAAAATAAAGTCAGTGGGTATGAGTCCATATAACAAGACAGATTGTTATGGCAGAGATAGGAGTCATTTGTGCTAAAATAGCAACAATACCAGACTACAGAATTACTATGATCACATCCTGTTTCATTGTATGTGGGATTTAATTGTCATAGACTGTCTACCTACGCCAAGACTTATTAAATACATCATATAATGACATACTTGCCTACTCTCCCGGCATTCATGGGAGGCTCCCGAATTTCGGGGAGTCCTCACGGACTCCCGGAAGAGTAGGCAAAGCTCCCGCATTTGCAAAAATTCACGGCAGTGAATGGAGGGGGCGGGGCTTAACCATGTCATTAAGCTCCACCCCCTCCACTCAATGCCGTGAATGTCGGCTTTTTATAGTGGGGGCGGGGCTATAGTGACTTCTCCCCCGGATCTTCCGGGGAAGAAATCTTAAAAGTTGGCATGTATGTATAATGATTCTAAGTCAGTCATCTTGTAGATGATGAAAAACAGCCACAGCCACACTATGCAAAGCATCTACAGCCACTTCCACTTTACTGTGTACTATAACTAAAATATATGATTTTTTTTTTATAGTTACAGGTAGTATCTATGAATATAATTCAAAGTCTGGGGCAAGAAGATGGAAGGACACAAAGAACCCAATAAACCCAGAACATACATCACAGAAAATGGCTGTGAATCTAACTGAACAACCATCCCCTCCAATAACATCAAGTGGTACCCCAAGCAAGAAGGACAAAATTCCCAATAGTGCAGTCAAAGCAGAAGAAGTGATAAATCCTACAAAGCCTGTAACCCCAAACAAACTTCAAACACCTGAACAAACAGTCAAGATAGAGCCTGAAAATAAAAATCCTCCCAGCAGATCTCCCCTTTTACCAAGACTCACTCCAAAGGTATCTCCTAAAATGCCAAGAACTCCAATTGAGTGAAATGATCATGGCATGAAGCAATATACCTCAATGCATTAATCTGCATTGTGAATGCTGTCATTGACATCCGTTAGCACTCCAGCTGCTGCTAAACTTAGTTAGCCGACTGAGCAATGAATGAGACGTATGTCATCAACAACTGGAGTACTGTAGGTCGTACATGCCAGTTTTCTGCTACCCGCCTGTATATGAATTATTTAATCTCTGTCCAGCACTCTAATGTGTCACAGTACAATTTTTATATATTTACATATACATATTTCTGAATATATTATAATTAATATGAATGGCATTAATTTTGTGTTAATTTTGTTTGTGGTATCAAGATAATGAAATAATAAAGCAGTACAAGAAATGAGCAATTTGTCCAGTAGCTGAATTTACTTTTCTCATCCAACCAATCACACATCACAAAGGACATGACTTTTCTAGATATGTAAAACACAATATAAAAGGCTTATTTAATATACAATATGTCTCGGCACAACCTGGGTAAGATTGTGGGATTTACATTACGCTCATAGCTCAGGGGAGATTTTGTATCTACTAACTAACAAACAACAATCAACCTTGTTTGCCATTTGTTAGTTACCATTTCTTTTATTGTGCAAATGCACCCAATATTTGATGCATGTCCATTTCCCAGTCTGTGGAAAAACCATCATAACAGTGAATGCATCCTCATTTGCGTTCCTTCTACTTTATAATTTTCATATAATATATTGCATGGTTTAGAACCATTTGTGTCTTAAATTAATTATTAGAATGAGAGGAAACTAGGACTGTCTATTTTACATGTGTCACTTTTTGGGGTTTTAAATGTGGCAGAAGAGCACATTTCTAGGCAAAATATAACTGGAAGATGCAAAATACATCCCATTAAAAAGTATGGTTTACTCTTGAATAATCAGGTCCTTGTAACCTAATCCGTACTCAGCAAGGCACGTCCAGAGCGGCTCACCTCATGCCATCATTAAGGGAAAACTATAGTACCCTGCTGGCGCCACCATTTGGTCCATATAGCCATGTGGATTTTCATAAAATCAGGCTCTGCTCAGGACAGTCCCTCTACCCAGGAGCTGCTCAGGTGAAAGCTGCCCATAGATGCCATGATTCAAGGCAACCACCAATCCTGACCTACATCTAATCAGGGTATATCAGATGTCAGTATGTACACATGGATTTGCCACAGGATTCTTCCACTCAACCCAAGTGCCAAACACTGGGATCTGTCTGTGCATAGTCACCTTAAGTCAGGCTTCCTGTTATAGCTCTTCTTACTTGGGTATCAGATCACTAGTGAAGCTGCTGTATATACAGTCACACGACTCACATGCACTACTTTTATAGCTTGTATTAATATGATTGGTCCCTTTTTTTCCCTAATTCTGCCTTATTATCAGGTTAATTTCCCAAAACTCTACTCTGGGGATTCAATTCAGCACAAAGTCCCATAGGAGCCTGGCATGAGGTGAGGCTCTGCACACTCCCCATTATTAAGGTAGAGAAAGCTCTGCTAATTTTTAATCGCACCCCAAAAATGAGGGGAGATTTAATTCCAAACTACAATGTGGAATGTTATTGTGTAAAGCACCTACGGGACCTCCTGCTGAATTGAATCCGCCCATATGTTTCATTTTATCAGCACAGCAATACGTAGATGCATAATCCTATGAAGGGTTTTAGTATTACTATTCTATAGCCTGCTGCTCCTGAAACTTTTATTGCTTCTCTGTGCCACTAAATTAAAGAAATCAAAAAAAATTATTTGGAAGGAATTGCTGAGCCTCTGAGATTGTATAAGGTTTTACATGCATTACAAGGATGTCATTTAAAAATGGCATATTAAAGGGCGTGGAGTTGTGCATAGGGTGGCAGGGTTGGCCCTCTGTTGCACATCAAAATGTAATTACTTTCTTACAGATTGGATTAGTTGGTGGTTTGAACCATGAAACAGTGTGGAAAAGTAGCAAAGGTGTAAATACAGGGATGTATATCAAATGGTATTGCTCTGTGATATATGTGTCTTGTTTCTGGTGGCCCAATGCGTAAAGTCCATGTTTTATGTGTTTGAGAACCAGTTCTTAAAAAAGATAAATATGTGTAATATTCTTTATTATTTTCCTTTACTGTCTGAATATAATCCACTAATCTACTCTCCAACGTGCAGTTTGATGACATGCTTTGGTTGGAAAGTATTTCACAGGAGAATGTGAAAGAGAACCAGCAAAGACCAAATACCTCTACTATGAGACTGTCAAAACCTTGTGCCAAGATTTCCATTAGGGAGTGTGTACACAAGTGCCGTTAAAGATCAAATGTTGTAAATGAGATAATGTATAATAAATCAGATTACCAGATGGAAATCAGGACCAGCCTCTATGTGCAATTGGTTGAATGTACTGAATCATTAACGGTGCGGAATTATACTCTGGTGATTTTATCGACATTTCATTGTGGAATGTGAGGTGAAACATGAAGGAAGTGTTTCTCAAAACGGTGTGCCAAAACAAAGAATAGTTTTTTTGGATTAGGCAAGAAGAATATTTCAGAATAATATAGGGAAATGTGGAAATACAGACATTTTCTTACAAAATCTGAAGAATGAAGTTAATGATTTATATGGTCATTTAGTTTCCTTTTTGGCTTTGGACTCAATAATAAGGCAACACTTCCCCCCCCCCCCCCCCCCAAGTTTTAGCTCAGAGGGCAAGACCAGACTCAGCAGCCTATTAGGAAAATTTTAAAGGGAAAAAAAAATGCAGGTGGCCAAGTGTCCCAGCCCAAGGTAGCCCACACTGGGAGCCTGCCACTGTCCCACCCTCGTGTTAATATATAAAAACACATGCTATATTTTAGTAAACATTCATTAAAAAACTAAAGAATACTCCATGTTTAAATGTACTAGGAATGGCTGATTCACACTTTTTGACTTCTGCAAAACCAGGTTTGTGTTTTGAATTATCAGAGTGAAAAAAGTAACCTAATTTAAAAGATTACAAACGCATCATATAGATAGTTTGAAGTTAAAACATGTCTCTATATATAATAAAAAATGTAAAGTCGTTTTTATATAAGACATAAGGTCTATAGTCTATACTGCTTTATTAGGTGTCAGTGTTGGAGATTGCTAATTTCATATATCTAACATAAATTTTCAGGCTTCCACCCTAAATCCCTTCTTTGTTGATATTTGAATAAAGTTACAAGGTTATTGATAGTTATTTTGCCACAGTATTTGTTTGTGTATATACTTTAATGGCATGTCTTCATAATGATTTAATAATTAGGATATAGAGTAGCTTTTAAAATGACTTGTGCGTCACTAGTAAATAATAGTATCTGTTTACTGACCTTTAATTTATTCTATTATAATCTTAAGTATATAATCTTGGCATGTTGTAAGCTTGTTCCTTGCTACTTGAAAGGATTAATTAAATAAAGGATGTCAATCAAATTGGAGTGATGCAAGCTTTCTACAAGAGAGGAGACAACTAGTAATAATACGATCAGGTTACCACCAAGGACAGGCATATACAGTTTTTTCTCTCCTAGGCTTTAAAGACAGGCAGGTATATTTGATACACTGGAGATTTAGCACTAATTTTATTGTTCCTGTGACATGTGAATAAATGAGCAGAGGAAGTCAGAGGCAAGGCCTAAACACATAGTTGCCGACTTTGTGACTCTGTCCTGTCCTCTGGGAGGACATGGGTAGGAGGGGGCGCGGTGACGTAGTTGCATCATCATAGCTATGCCCCCATTAGAAAATGCCTAAAGTCACTGTATTGAAGGGCAGGGGCGGGGCTTAATGACACAATTAAGCCCCGTCCCAGATATTTAATGCCGTGAATTTTGGCATTTTTTAGGATTTGGGAGGGCTGTCTACTCTTCCGGAAGTCTGAGAGGATTCCCCGAAATTCGGGAGCCTCCCAGACATTCCGGGAGAGTAGGCAAGTATGCCTAAACATTGAAAACAAAAGATAAAGGTCACATATAATCTTTTCTTATTTTACCCTTGTTTTTTTTTAAATGCTAACTTCACTAGTTTTGGGTAATTGAATTCCCAGATATATCAGGAAAATTAGGCAAATGGTTGTTTGTCCATGGGAAGCTCTTTGTAAACTGAAATGGAAGAGGAGCCAATAGATACATTATAAGTAATCTAAGCAGTTAAGTGATTCTTTTGTAGAAGTGATCATTCAGGACCAAATATTTCCAACAGAGATTAGCAATTCAGAATTGGAGAAATCATAATCATCAGCTATTTATATAGCGCCACTAATTCCGCAGCGCTGTACAGAGAACTTACTCACATCAGTCTCTGCCCCATTGGAGCTTACATTCTAAATTCCGTAACACACACAGACAGAGAGACTAGGGTCAATTTTTATAGCAGCCAATTAACCTACTAGTATGTTTGTGGAGTGTGGGAGGAAACCAGAGCGCCTGGAGGAAACCCATACAACACGGAGAGGACATAACAATCCCAATTTTGTGAGGCAAAATTTGCTAGCCACTAAGCCACTGTGAGATCAAAGTTTCCGGGGGGTAAAATTCCAAAATGTGTGTGTGTGTGTGTGTGTGTGTGTGTGTGTATATATATATATATATATATATATATATACAGTATATATATATATATCTCCCTCCCCCCTGTTCTCATCTACCATTTTAGAGCAGACAGCGTGTAGGGAGGAAAGTGACTTGCAGGCTGTGCAAGTGCATCTTGCACGGCCTGCACCATCTTTTTCTCTCACATTACCCTTTTTTGCACACATGATGTCGTGAAGGATCTAGAAGGAGATCTTCCAGTCAACTGAAATGCAAAACTGATAATAAGCGAGGAATATTCAGCTGGTGTGACACTTGGGAGGGCAGGTTAAATTATGTATTGTACAATAAATTCATAGTACAGAATAGAAATAAAATGCTAGTTGGTGTGCACTGTGATTAATTAAAATTAATCAACAATTAGGGTGGCATTGTGATTTGTAAGGACAAGTTAGACCTTTCTGTATATTTTGAACCATCCGGCATGCTTCCAAGAGTGGCAGTGGTCCTGATGTGGATCCACACATGGTACTACAAACTCTGGATTTTCGAGGACAACATTGCAAATAGTATAGTGGGAAAACCACTGGTAAAATGCTCACGGCCTGGATAATTTATCCCTACACTACAATGAAAGAGCTGTTCATGCAAACACTAAATCCCGGTCAGAGGAAAAAATGAGTAACCAGCGCATGCTCGATTCTGAATTTTCTCTTTGACCCTTACTTATCCGGTGGTTTGTGTAAACAGAGCTTGTACTTTTGCACAGAAATCAATGATTGGAGAAAGCTCAAGTGTGCTTGTTTGAACAAGCTTTTTATGTTTATATTTCATATTTCACTAGTTACCGTTCCAAATTATTTTGTTAGCTGCATTATAAGGTGATGAGGGTCCCAAAACAGGAACTATGATATTATGGGCCTGATACATTAATGAGAGTAAGGCAAATGAGCAAGTTTTCTCCTGGACACAAAAATGTTACAATGCAAGGGATGCAAATTAGTTTTTTATTTTTGCACATAAGTTAAATACTGTCTATTTTTTCATGTAGCACACAAATACTTGATAGCTTATTTGTACACTGAAATTTAAAGCTGATCTAGGACATGCGTTACACCAACTATAAATCTGCCATCACATTTTAAATTTACATCCCCACTCCGATGCAACATGGTTTTGCGAAGGCGCAAAGTTACTCATTTTTTTTTTGCTTTAATGAATCAGGCCCTATGTCGAAGTCAGCAAATTGGATAAAGTCATTTCAATTAAAGTCTAGCAAACTTGGTTGTCTTTGTCTGAAAAGATGCGTACGGTACGCTATGACGTACAAGGGCACGCTACGGCGTGAAAGGGCGTACGCATCCACTACACGTGGCAGCAACAGTAATCGGTCTTTTACCGTACATTCGCACAAACACGCATACTTATAAAATAGTACACATTAATGGTAGTTGCAACACATAGTCAGTTATGTCGAAATATAGTAGTATTTATATGATATATCAGAGTTACATGCATATTAGTGAAATACACGGAATGGGTTAAAGGAATAACATCATGAGTGGTATCATAATGAACCTTATTACATATCCTACTGTTTGATTCACTCTACGAGGGAATCGCAGAGTGCATACGCAAGTTATAAATGATAGGAAATTATGAACTACTTAAGACTAAGGAATCCGGGCGGGAAGAGCAGAGCATACCCCCTGCAGAGATGACCCCCTCCTTTGGATTCCTTAGGATGAACCAGCCAATGATTGACGACCCCTTGGACATTCCTGAGACCCGGACCAATAGATGCAAGCTATACCATCTTCATTGTATTACTGTATTTGATTGTGTATATAAGCAGCAGCTTGTGATCCAGAGTGCAGACATCTTGTCCCCAGACTTCAGGATTGAATGACTGCACTGGATCCAGAGCGCCTGCGATAAGTAACGGCTGTATTTACTATTACTTCGCTTGAGCATATTTTTCCACTTATTGCGAATAAATCTTTGTGCTTTGGAAACACAAATCGAGGTTCGACAATCGTTATTGGTTAGCGATAAAACGCACATAACAATTTGGGGGCTCGTGAGCTTTGGAGGTTTCATTGCCGATGATACGCAAGACCAACGGATTTCGGTTCCTCAACAAAGGGTGGAGACGCGTCATAAACGGGTAAGAACGCATTGTGTTCAAAACCTGAATTTTACTCTGTGTTGTGAAACCGAATGTCCGTTTTGCATTATCTAGGGCACGCTAACTAGAACCTAGGGACAAAAGAGAAAACTGTTTCTTTTTTCTGTCATTGTGCGTTTTAACTGTATTGCATTGCTTAGCGTATGTGTATTTCCTGCTGTGCGTACGCGAACTTCCGGTAGACTTGCCACGTGGTTAAACAATCGTTTTGATAGTTATTGTACGTGTATAGTATAATTACTTGTGAAAGCCTCTGAGGTATTATTACTGTTGTTGGGAACTTTTGATTTTCTGCGCAGAAAAGGTGTATAGTGTGTGATGTTGTAACGTAGATACACTGTTTTGTTGTGGATTGTGCTCAGTTGCTGTCTGACGAGGCGGATTGCCCAACTGAAGGACGGTATACAGGGCAGGTATACCGAATGCGAAAACCGGGTTTTCGCAAAGCGCTACCAATAGATCGCAAGGTTTGCTAATAATTAGTATTGGTAGGCAGTGCGATCCGATCGCACCGTTAGTGCGAATTGGTGAAGCAGCTAGGAGGAATTATACTGGAAAGGCAGGTTGATTGTATTAACTTGCGCTCCCAGCGATAATAAACTCAGCAGATTTTTGTGGTTGAGCCAGGGTATCGAGGAGCTGATAGCCCTTGGGGCCCACAGTGATATTTCTGTATTAGGGATCCTCGCCAGGGGCGAGAAAAGCGAGTGAACGCGGCTAAAGGAAATACGTTCACCGAGTATTATAGATCTCTAGCGGTGAGTATAGCAACAGAGTTGAAATTATTAGGTGGAAAGAACAGAGCATTGAGGTGTGTCTGTATTTCACATTTGCCCGGAAGGAACAGAGCATTGCGGTGTGTCTGTGTTCCGGGTAGAAGGTATATTGTTCAACATGGGTGCTAAGCATACGCTAGAGATGGTCAGTGTACTGCCTAAGGAAGGCCCTATTGGTTCAGCGAGGTTTCTCATGTGTAAGAAATATGGTGCATATGCAACTGTGTATTGTGACACGTGGGTCGGGATGACCAAAGACTGTGATAGGCCTTTCCCAACAATAGGGAGTTTTAATGCAGAGGTACTGAATACTGTAAAAGATAAAATATGGTTGATCAAGTCAACGAAAAAGAGAAATAGACATAATGATTGTTTAAAATTGTGGCAAATGGAAGGTAACACGTGGCAGAGCAGCGAATGCAAACCGGAAATAGGCGTGGCGAAAAGCGCGCGCAAGGCAGATGTAACCGTTGAGAAGCGTGGCGAACTCAGCGCAAGCGCGCCCCCGCCACCTTATGTGGCGGGAGGGGTAAGTACAGCCGTTGTTAAAACTGAAAATAGAAAAATTGCTAAGTTGTATCCTGTTTTAAACCAGTTTAAATCAAGTGTATCTGAAAGTGAAGATGAACCCACTGTGATTTCGGCCATTGCCCATGCCGTTAGTGTACTAGAGGCTCAGCGCAAGTATGAGAAAATGGCTGAGATAGGTGAGAGTAGCGTGATCACTAGGAGTGAAAGCGTTCTAAATCTAGGACCAGTAAATCCTGTAGTGTCTCCTGAAGTCAGTGTACCAGAGGGTGCGTTCCCGGTCCGCACAATATCAGTTCCCAATGGGAAACCGGATAAGGATGGTGTAGTTCCTTTAAGAAATGTTACAATGCATTGTCCCTGGACTAGATCAGAATTACGTTCCATTATGACTGAATTCCCAGATCCTAGAAAAGAGTTAGCTAAATGTCAGAAATTTGTTAAAGATTTAGGAAATGCTCACGAACCAACCAGTAAGGATTGGCGGGTAGTGTTGAGGGCGTGTCTTCCTCCCAATACTAACATACAAAAATTTATTGAAGATTGTTTGTTGGAGGAAGATGAAACCTTGACTGATGAGATTAACCAACGGAATATAGAACAAATTGTCAAACACTTAGCCATCTGTTTTCCAGTAGTAGTAAATTGGAGTAAGATTTTCACCATTAAACAAAAGGATAGTGAAACTGCCTCAGATTACTTTGCTAGAGCTATAACAGCGATCGCACGATTTACTGGGATATCCAACATAAGTGAGGACCCACATCACAGAGAGGTAGCTGTAGGAGTACTGATGGATGGCCTTAGAGAAAATTTAAAGACGAGAGTACAAACCACATTACCTAATTGGAGAGGCGTCACGGTAGACTCTCTTAGGGAGTCTGCTGTGGAGCATGACAAAAACCTTTTTAGAAAAAGGGAGGAGAAAAGTGATAGGTTAATGATGGTAAGTATACAGGCTCTAGAAAAGGTGCATACACGACCACCAGCATACAACCCATATAACCGGAAACCTAAAGTGATCAGGTGTTTTAACTGTAACGAGGAAGGACATTACGCTAGAGAGTGTAAAAAGGAAAGACTCAATACACAGAGAGATGGGTCACATAGATATCCTCCAAGGAGGGATTCACATAGACTAGAAGACTCACATCTACCCGCGCATATTACGGCAGCAAATGCTGCGCGGGAAATCAATAGTCAGCGGTAGGGGTCAGGTCATACCTGTAGTCTACAGCCAGTGAGGTTAACTGAGAGTCAGAGTGAAGAATCAACAATGATAGTTGACATAGCTGGTAGGAAACAAACTTTTCTTGTAGATACAGGGGCGGCCCGATCTGTGATAACCTCTCCTTTCAACCTACAGGTGACCAGCAAAACTATTCCAGCTATGGGGGTGACGGGAAAAGTGTTACATTATCCTCTAACTAAACCCGCCGAAGTTACTATCGGGCCTCTGCATACTAAGCATTCGTTTCTCTTGGCTGCAGCGGCTCCTACTAACTTGCTAGGGAGAGACTTGTTATGTAAAATGGGATGTGTCATATACTGTACTTCAGATGGTGTGTTCCTAGATATACCCGAGAAGGTTGCACATGAGGTACAGGACATATTGGACACCCCTCAAAGGTTAATGTTACACTCTCCTGTTATAGAACAAAGTCCATCTCAAGTAAAGGGGATGTTGCTGGAAATACCAGGTTCCCTATGGACCAGAGATGGACAGGACACTGGACTGATGGCAAACGTAGCCCCTGTCATGGTCAATCTAAAAAGTGGTAGGATAGCTCCAAAAATCCCACAGTATCCATTAAAACCGGAGGTGGAACTAGGGGTATATCCTGTTATTGAGAGGCTGTTACAACAAGGGATTTTAATTCGTACAGCCAGTACAGCAAATAGTCCCATTTTCCCTGTGAAGAAGAGTGGGGGGAGGGGCTATAGATTAGTCCAGGACTTAAGGGGAATTAACAAAGTTGTTGAGAGCCAATTCCCCGTAGTGCCGAATCCAGCTGTCATCCTCATGCAGATTCCACCGTCTGCCAGTCATTTTACTGTCATTGATCTATGTTCTGCTTTCTTCTCAGTCCCTCTTCACCCTGACTGCCAATACCTTTTTGCATTCTCCTACAGGGGAGTGCAATACACATGGACCAGACTACCCCAGGGGTTCATTGACAGCCCCAGTATTTTCTCCCAAGCCTTACATGACTGTTTGCAATCCTTTCAACCCCACAATGGGTCTGTTCTAATTCAATATGTGGACGATTTGTTGTTGTGCTCTGATTCTTTTATGTCATGTTTACATGATACTAAATTGTTGTTGCTTCATCTTTCACAAACAGGGCACAAGGTGGCAAAGGATCAATTACAGCCATGTCAGACTAAGGTCAAATACTTAAGGCACTGCCTCACTAAGGGGCTAAGACACCTGACAACCGACAGAATTGAGGCCATACAACACATGACCCTGCCACAGAGCCAGAAGCAGATTCGTACTTTCTTGGGGATGTGTGGATACTGTAGGTCATGGATCCCAGGTTTTTCTATTCTGGCATTACCATTGCAGAAGCTAGTCTCTTCCTCAAAACCAGAACGTGTCGTACACACAGAAGAGTCAGAGCAAGCGTTCTTTAATCTTAAAGATAGTCTGACAAGAGCACCTGCATTGGGAATACCTGATTATGAAAGGCCTTTTGAGCTATATTGTACAGAAGCTGATGGCTGTGCAGCAGGTGTCCTCGCACAGAAACATGGTGACGCTAGCAGACCGGTAGCATACTACAGTGCACAATTAGACAATGTGGCAAGATCACTCCCAACATGTCTCAGAAGTGTAGCAGCAACGGCCCTTCTAGTAAGTAAGAGCGAGGATGTAGTATTAGGACATAATTCAACCATCTATACACCCCATGCTGTATCAGCTCTGTTAAATTCAGCCCAAACCAGACATGTTTCTTCAGCTAGATTCACAAAGTGGGAACTAGCCCTGATGGCACCCTCAAACATCACCATCAAACGATGTAGCACCCTAAATCCAGCTACATACCTTCCGTATGTGTCTCAAGAGACACAAAGGGTGGGAGGTGAGGAGACCCTGGTTGATGATGAGTTAGGCAAGAATACTGACACGCATGACTGTATGGAACACCTGAATCAGACCTTTACTGCAAGGCCCGACATACGTGACACCCCCTTAGAAAATGTAGATTTTACGTTTTATACAGACGGAAGTTGCCATAGACAGACAGAGACAGGAGAGCTATGTACTGGTTACGCTGTTGTAGACGATCAGGATGTGGTAGAAGCTGAACCCCTTGGTCCACCTCACTCAGCCCAGGTGGCGGAACTAGTAGCACTAAAGAGAGCGTGTGAACTGGCAGAGGGTAAATCAGCCAATATATATACTGACTCTAGGTACGCCTTCGGGGTAGTGCACGATTTTGGGGCCCTTTGGCGTCTTAGAAACTTTACGACAGCAGCAGGTACACCAGTGGCACACTCACAACACATAAAAGGACTTCTGACAGCGATACAGTTACCCAGAACAGTAGCCGTCATAAAGTGCAAAGCCCATACCTTTGAAGAAGACCCAGTGTCATTGGGCAACAACAGGGCAGACGAAGCTGCTAAATGGGCAGCAGGGCAACCTATGACTGTATCGACCGAGACTATGATGGTTTTTCAGACATTAGACACGCAGAAATTAATTGAAATGCAAGATTTGTGTTCCCTGCAGGAGAAGGCGGTCTGGAAGGCGAAGGGATGTGGTCAAGAGTCCTCAGGACTCTGGAGGGATGGACAAGGTAAGCCTGTAGCTCCCCGAACATACTATCCAAGCCTGGCTGAAGCAGCACACGGCCTGACTCACCTGGGTAAAGAAGGTATGTGCAAACTGGTGAGAGCATACTGGTGTGCTCCCGGATTTTCCTCTCAAGCTGGTAAGAAAGCAATGTCATGTCTTACTTGTTTGAGGAAAAATGTTGGGAAAACTATTCCAACTGAGCCATCCCACATCCCTCCTACAGACGGACCTTTTCAGGTAATACAAATTGACTATATCCAATTACCACCGTGCAGGAATCTAAAGTATGTGTTAGTGTGTATTGATGTGTTTTCCGGTTGGGTAGAAGCATATCTGGCAGCCACTAATACTGCTGTGTTCACTGCAAAGAGAATTGTACAAGACTTTGTGTGTAGGTTCGGTATCCCTAGAATCATTGAAAGTGATAGGGGTACCCATTTTACTGGTGAGGTCTTCCAAAATATGTGTAAACTCATGGGAATCAGTAGCAGACTTCACACCCCTTACCGACCACAAGCCAGTGGTAAGGTGGAGAGAGTAAACGGTACTATAAAAAACAAACTAGGTAAGATAATGGCTGAAACTGGGTTGGCATGGCCTGAGGCTTTGCCGTTGGTCCTCCACAGCATTCGAACCACTCCTAGACCTCCTCTTAATCTGTCCCCCTTTGAGATACTGTTCGGACGACAACCTCATTTGATCGTGAGTCCACAAGACGACTTAAAGTGTAATAATGAAGTGACTGTACAATATCTTATAAGAATGAGTAGACAGCTGAAACAACAACAACAAAAACTAAAAATGCTGTCACCTGGTATGCCAGAGACGAACTGTCATGATGTTGAACCTGGAGACTATGTTATGATCCGCAATTTCTTACGTTCAGGTTGTTTAACAGACCGTTGGGAAGGCCCGTACCAAGTGCTGCTGACCAGTACTACATCACTGAAGGTTGCAGAGAGAGACACTTGGGTCCATTCCACCCATTGCAGGAGAGTCCATAATCCGGAGAAAGTGCAAGACAAGACTCAGACCGACGACATAGAGCTGTCCCTTGTGAGCCTGTTCCGGGAGACCTAAAGCCTGCAGTTGAGACACCTGAACCAGAGACGTTGCCTCAGAACTATCTTTCCAGCGATGGAGTGGCGGTTGTTGTTTTTCTTTTGTTCCAGGATTTTCCTTGTTTTTACTTTTTCTAGGACATTCTATTTTTGTGAAGGAGAATGGAGGATGGAGGAGAGTTCTGGGAGTGATACGGATGAAATGGAGGCCGAAGAAAAGTTAATAGGATATCCTGAGCAGCCCATTATCAAACTTGGTCCAGGGGTTATGAAAAGGTCTGCTAGCTCAGGAACTCGGAGGCAGTGTGAGGGGCTATTGTCTGATGAGTATTGTATCTGCAAGTTCTGCAACTCCCTAGTTGACGAGAGATGCATCCAACGATGCCAGTCCCCCAGTACTCTGAATATAGGCGGGCATCCTTTGGAGGATTATCACTCCCTGGTGGGTAAGGTGCTAAACCAAACTGAGTGTTGGGTGTGCTCTCACGTGCCTCAAGGGCAGCATAACATAGGACTAGTGCCATTCCCTTTAAACATATCCGAAGTACTCGAATTAAGTGGTGGGAGGCCCATAGAAGGGAGGTACAATAACACTAGGTCCCCTAGTCTGACGCTTCGACAATACTCCATAGGCAGATCTTTGCTGTGCCTAAACATATCTCATGCAAAGCGCCTGGAGAATTGGGAGGCTGACCTATCAGATCAGACAATGGCTCGCCACACTCATTTTAGAGAGAGACTCACAAGGTCACTACTAGGCAGGAATGCTGATGGAAGTCACAAGTTAGGGCGTATAACCAAACATAAGAAGGTATCTATTGGTAAAGTCTCTACAGATAAATGTGAAAATATCATTAATGCCGACACGTGTCTAGAGCAGATGGAGACACTAGGCATGGGTAGTTTTATCAAAACTCTGTGGGATATAATTCATGGGCATACTGTTCCTTATGTTCTCCCTGATGATGTGTATTTTGTTTGTGGAAGGAAAGCTTATTCCTGGGTGACTCCGAGTTCCAAGGGCTTGTGTTTCCTAGCTAAACTGGTTCCTGAAATCATGACTATTACTCATAAAGAAATGGTAGATATTCACAAGACTACATCACCACCATACATACACACACAGTATGAACACCGTGGCAAGAGAAATATGATTCCTGGTGAGGAACCCATAGCTACAAAATTGATTAGTGAAACTGCTGGTTTCCAAGTTATGGTTGCTCTAGATCTCACCAGGACCGCTCGGGGAACATTAAACTTTAAATATATCCAAGACCTAGCTAAATTAATAGATAATATCACCGAGATGTATGATGACACTTTCAGGTATACTGGAAGGGAGCTACAAGCGTACAAAAAGGAGTTGGTGCAACATAGACTGGTACTAAATTATCTCACCTCTATTACTGGTGGGTACTGTGTGACACTGGCCACCCAGTTCGGTGTCAAATGTTGCACGTACATTACTAATAATACTGAAGACCCTAAAGAGGTTATAGACCGGAAGATGGATGAAATTTTGCAGCTGAAATGGGAATTTCGAAAGAGCCATAATTCTTCGTTATATGAGGTCGGGGAAAAGGTGGCGGGTTGGTTCTCATGGTTGAACCCAGCAAAATGGTTCTCCGGTCTGGGGGAGTGGGTACAGGAAATGATTGCGAGTATAGGTAAGCTCCTTCTCCTTATACTGGGTGTCATCTTAGCAATTGGTTTAGTTGTCAAATGTGTTCCTACTGTGTTGAAGTGTGGAAAACGGTCTCATGGGAGTAACACTGAGAAAGAGACTGAAAGGGTGGTACCAGATACTGAGATCATGGTCTGTGAAAAAGTATTGTATAATCCTGGACTTGAAACGGTGATTGGGTGATAGTTTATTACACTATCAAAGGGTGGAACTGTCGAAGTCAGCAAATTGGATAAAGTCATTTCAATTAAAGTCTAGCAAACTTGGTTGTCTTTGTCTGAAAAGATGCGTACGGTACCCTATGACGTACAAGGGCACGCTACGGCGTGAAAGGGCGTACGCATCCACTACACGTGGCAGCAACAGTAATCGGTCTTTTACCGTACATTCGCACAAACACGCATACTTATAAAATAGTACACATTAATGGTAGTTGCAACACATAGTCAGTTATGTCGAAATATAGTAGTATTTATATGATATATCAGAGTTACATGCATATTAGTGAAATACACGGAATGGGTTAAAGGAATAACATCATGAGTGGTATCATAATGAACCTTATTACATATCCTACTGTTTGATTCACTCTGCGAGGGAATCGCAGAGTGCATACGCAAGTTATGAATGATAGGAAATTATGAACTACTTAAGACTAAGGAATCCGGGCGGGAAGAGCAGAGCATACCCCCTGCAGAGATGACCCCCTCCTTTGGATTCCTTAGGATGAACCAGCCAATGATTGACGACCCCTTGGACATTCCTGAGACCCGGACCAATAGATGCAAGCTATACCATCTTCATTGTATTACTGTATTTGATTGTGTATATAAGCAGCAGCTTGTGATCCAGAGTGCAGACATCTTGTCCCCAGACTTCAGGATTGAATGACTGCACTGGATCCAGAGCGCCTGCGATAAGTAACGGCTGTATTTACTATTACTTCGCTTGAGCATATTTTTCCACTTATTGCGAATAAATCTTTGTGCTTTGGAAACACAAATCGAGGTTCGACAATCGTTATTGGTTAGCGATAAAACGCACATAACACCCTATATGTAGAGCCCCTAATAATCCGTTATTGATCTACTGATAGGTGCGTGATTGTTATGTGCATGTAAATGAATTGTACTTGTACAACAATTTAAATGCAGTAAGACCCCCATATCCCTTCCCCTGACTGTACACTTTCTTAGGATTTACGCTTTTCTTCATTCCCCTCTCCTTCCCCTATATATTTCATTGGACATACCACATGACTTGCCTTCATTCAGAATGCAGGATAGTCCCCAACCAGTGTCGGAACTATCACTGGTGCAGCAGGTGCGGTGCTGTATTAGGAACTAGCGAGCTCTGGGCCCTGATTCGTTCCTCCTCGCTTCCCTACATTGGGGTCCATGGCTCGCTAGTTCTGCCTCTGTCACCAACAAAATCAGGACAGTTCTGAAGTATGTTGTGTATTACTGAAAGTGCAAAGTACAGAAGTTAATGCTTTTCTGCTGCAGTGTTGTTGTCAGTCTGGGTGTGATCACATGAACTCCACTCACCTGCAGATCAATCTGACACCTGCTCTGATTGGCTACCACTGCTTTAAATCCCTGTCAGGTTCACAGCTGGTGGTATTACACCCATCCTCAACTCTACACTGCTAACCTGTTATAGGTTGATGCTACATCTTATTGCAATTCTGTATATCTGATTATTCTGGTACAGATGCATCCTGCATCCCTGTTGCCATAGTAATCTCTGCTCAGCATCCCACTACCTATTCCTCTGTGGTGCCCATCTACCTGATTTAAGTCACCTCAACTCGAGATTAAGTCCTGGGGACAACAAAGTAACGACAAACATATCTGGTTCCATGGGAAAGGGAGTTGCTAAAGGTGAAGCTTTCATCTACAACAGGTTCTGATAACTTAACTAGTAATTCTTGAAAATAGTACTGGATATATTTACTCAGATTAGTACACATTTGATTCTTTACCTAATGTTAACTCTATTTTACTGTGCAGATGTGTTTTGTTTTATTGTAATGAAAGTGGGTCGCCATTTAACAACCTGAAAGAAACTGTTTAACACTATGGACATATTGCCTTTTGCAGTTTCCCTTATTTTACTAGAAACTCGGAGTATGTAAACTTTATCTTCACTTTACCAGACTTTACACGACTTTTCATTGTCCCTTGGAAAATGTTAAATGGAGGGTTAACTTATCTTTATTTGGTATATGCTTATACCCAGTGCTCGAGGTGGAGGTTTATATGGGGGTATACCACACAGCCACTTCTCTTATTGCGTTTATTGTAAAACTATCAAACTCACTCCCACATTCAATAGCCCCAATACCACCCCATCTTAAATTAATAGTCCCCACTATTAAATTGCCCAACCGTCACCCCACAAACAAAATAGCACCCATTAATTAGACACCACCTACATCACACACACTACATTGCCACAAGCCCCCGTGTCATCACACACACACACACACACACACACACACACACACACACACACACACACACACACACACATACACACATACACACACACTACCACAAGCCCCCTGTGCCATCACACACACACACTACCACAAGCCCCCTGTGCCATGACACACACACACACACTACCACAAGCCCCCTGTGCCATCTCACACACACACACACACACACACACACACACACACTACCACAAGCCCCCTGTGCCATCACACACACATTACTGTGTCCCTTTATCACAACCACGCTGTGCCCCCTTATGATCACACTGCGCCCTCCATGCTGCTTTTCCTTCCTTCATCTGGCCCCCCTTCATCACTTTGTTCCATGCTGCTCCCCTTTCATCACTCTGTGCCATGCTGCCCCCACCCTCCCCTTCAGGCACACTTTAAAAATCGGCACCCGGCACACTGTCAAAATCGGCCGGGTACACACTACGGAAATTTCGACCAACTTTTTATGCCGAGCAATTTTACATGTGATCGATGGTCCGATCGCTCGGTCCATGGACTGCATACACACTAGCCTTGTTTAGGATGAGAAAGGGAAGAGCGGACATCCCTTTAGCGACTTTTTACAGCCATGTTGTCGTGGGCAATGATTTTAATTTCGTACACACTGCAGCAACATTTGCGGGGAAATGTACGAGAAACCGGAGACATTATCATAAAGGGGCGGACCCTGCATGATAGTTAACTCCCGAAACAGCTTAAAAACAGAAGGCTACACTGTCACTTCATTCATTCCCATTTGTAAACGTACAATAGCTACAGAACAAGAACAAGCAGCCGCACTTCTCATGCTTACTGTGGCAAGAAGAATGATGGTACGGAACCGACGAGAAAGAAGGAGAAAGAATAGATCTTGTTGGAGCAAAGAGTGGTTCAAGAGGAGAGACACGTTCTGCCATATGCCCCTGCTACAGGAGATACGGGACAACAACCCCGATGATTTCAAGAATTTTCTCCATATGAATGATTCAACTTTTCAGGAACTGCTCCAACTTGTAACCCCTCTCATCCAGAGGGAGAACACCCATTTAAGGAGACCCATACAGCCAGAGCAAAGACTGGTGGCAACCCTACGTTTTTTGGCAACAAGGAGAACACTGGCAGATCTGAAATACAGTACGGCTATTTCACCTCAAGCTCTTGGCATGATAATTCCTGACACCTGTGATGCTATCAATGAAGTTCTCAGTGACCGGTATATGAAGGTTTGTACAAAGCAACAGTATTTATTTATTTATTTTAAAAATATTGTTTTACAAATTTACATATTTAACGTAGTAAAAATACATTTAACTTGGAATGTTCAAATCAACGATTGTTAGGACCAGCGCAACAGTTTATAAATGTTGGTAGTGCAAAATTTCGCTTGTGTCCACACCAGGTGTGTCCCTAACGTAATGTGGCATCCTTACTGATGGTAATGGCGTGGATGTCATACAAGGTTGAGACATGCCGCTTTGTCCACCCATGGTCTGAAATGTGTATGCTTGCTGGTGTCTATGGTTAGTTGAGGAAAGGCATGTGTCTGGCCACAAATCTTCAGTGGAAGCCCTACATATGACGTCCCACAGCAGCCACTCCATTTTAGTTTGTATGCGCTTGCTACTACTTCTCATTTTGCTAGCTAGTGTTGCTGCGAGTAAATCAAATGTGTCCTGTTCCTTTCTTGGTTTTAGCAGAGTGTTAGCGCAATCAAGCATCCTTTCTGCTAGTGCATCACTTTCTGGTATTTCATGTATTCTGCGTCTCTTTCGCTTCTGATTTATTTTTGCTGATGTATCACCTTGGGTCGCATCTTGCCTGACTGCAGTTAGCTGGCTTTCACGTGGAGTGGGATAAATAGTTGTAGCATCCGGGTCTTCAACTTCCAGCAGGAGAGCATCAGACAGTAGTGCAGGCTGCAAAAGAGTAAACGAGTGAGGGGATGCAATTGCATGTATGTTCAAATGTTAACTATGTACATATCTTTATGTTTCAGTTCCCATCGAGTGAAGCTGACTGGCAAGTGATAGCGGAGGACTTTGAGAGACTGTGGAATTTCCCAAATTGCGGTGGTGCTATTGACGGCAAACATGTCCGAATTATGCCACCATCAAACAGTGGATCTTTCTACTACAACTACAAAGGGTTTTTCAGCATTATTTTAATGGCCATCGTGGATGCGAAGTATGAATTCCTAGTTGTAGACATTGGGAAAAATGGTAGAGTCTCAGATGGTAGTGCATTGGAGCATAGCGCCTTCCATAACAAACTAAAAAACAAGGCCCTAAACCTTCCATTGCGGAGCAGCACTAAATACGTATTAAATTTTGTCTTTGTGGCAGATGACGCCTTTGCATTGCATGGGAATGTATTAAAACCATACCCGCAAAGAAATATAACCCATGAAAGGCGTATATTTAATTACAGACTGTCACGTGCTAGGCGTGTCGTAGAAAATGCCTTTGGGATTTTAAGCAACAGGTTCAGAGTTTTTCACTCTACAATCAACTTGCGTTTGGACAAAATAGACAAAGTTGTGATGGCCTGTTGTGTTCTGCATAATTTTCTGCGGCGTAAAAGCATTAGTGGCCGTACCACCCAGGCCAATGTGGAAAGTTATGGTGAGAACATGGAGGTAGTGGGCTTAACACCATTAGAGTGTGCCCACTCTAAAAACAGTTGTTCTGTGGCAAAATTAAATCGGGAGGCCTACCTTTCATATTTCAATGGAGATGGTGCCGTGTCATGGCAAAATGATTGTATATGAATATTTATAAACATGTTATGCATTGTTATCGTGTTGTTGATTGTTTGAACATTAATAAATCTGTTACATAACAGCATAATGATGTACTGTACTTACTGTGCCGCTTGCAGGTATATCATATGCTTGCTCTACCTCTGGGGATGAACTGCTGTCTGTGGGCAAGTTGCTAATGGACGTACGTGGTGTTTCTTGGTCCTTCACAAAGTGTAACATATCAAAATACCATAGCTTTGGCACATACACGACTTTAGCTGCAGTTCCTGATTTTTTGGATGCTTCAACTCTATTTAATTCTTTTTTATACACAGTCCTAAGGTTCTGGATCTTGCTTTTTGCCCATTCAACAGTTGCTCCAGGGTGATATGGCAGACATGCTTTTACAAGCTCTTGCATCACTATGTTTTGCATCATTCTGTTAGAATACTCCTTGGATTTGGCTTTCCACAAACATGGGTGAGCCCTGTAGGTCTCAATGAAATACTATATTAGGTCAGCATTTCTTTCATATGTCATTATGATGATCTGTTTTGGTATAATAAAAAGAAACATAAGTCCCATCGGTGCTGTAAATATCAACAATGCAAGTACACATGTATGTATCAATCAGAAAGAACTTACCGTATATGTGAACGAATGTACAGTTTCGAAGAATCGTTAAATCCCTTCGTATGTAATGGTCATGAATGGGTTACAGTTATTTAAAAAAAAAAAGATACACGAGGTTTTTATACACGAATAGTCTGCAACCACAATGCTCCATTCTGTAAACAAACGCCCATGTCAGAGTGTATAAAATTATAGAGGAGCCTGTCTGGCGCCGAGGAACGTGAGAAGATGGAGAATAAAGAGAAGGTGTTAGTGGGGGTGGAAGCAATGGAGACGGAGACGCAGGGCCCAATGGTGCCAGAAGGGCCAACAAATGTAGAAAAGTTACAGAGGGGGATGGAGATGATCAAGAAGAATGTACTGCAGGTATAAGAGCAAAGTCAATGAGCCCTAGAGAGATGGAGATGATGATCAAAATACTGGACCAGTACGACTACAACTGTCAAAAGCGAAAGTACAGAAAAGTGAATAATAGAAAGGAATTGATAATGCAAAAACTACTGCGATTACTGAAGGAAAAACTTGGAAAGAAAAGAAATAAATTCCAAGTCCAGAAGAGGTGGTCGGACCTTAAAAATAAAGAAGCTAGGAGACTGGAGCGAATACGTAAAAACATAAAAAAAGTGAGTAGCACGTGTAGTCGTGTAATGTACCTGTTTGAATTCTACTGTCGCTAGAACCAATGCAAACGTATGATTATTGTTTTGTCAGAAGCAAGAATTAACGCTGACAAGGCCACTGTACATACCAGTGATGTAATTACACCTGTGATAAAAAGCAAAGAAATAAATGTGTCCGAGGGACCACAACACAAAGTGATCTCGAGCAGTGTGCACGGTGAGCACATGTCAGGTCTTGGATTAAAACTTGTATTAACTTTAGTACAGACAGAAGCGAAATGGTAAAACCTTTGTATTTTCTTACTTCATAGATACCATCGTCATATCAGACGAAAGTTCGGAAGAGGGAAAAAATGTCGCCGAGCTCTACGATCATTTGCAAAAAGTGAAAGACAATATTGCGAACATTAAGAGAAAAATCAAAATCCTTGATAATACTTTCGATGATATGTATATGCTGTTTGCAACTGTTGTGCCACAAACCAGTACCACCATTTCACTGTAATGCTACTTTTTTTTCACTTTTCAAATTGTACTGGAGAAGTTGTACGTTTCTATTTCTTTTACCAGCAATAAAAGTTTTGCATTCACACTGTGTGGTTTATTTCGAGTATTTCAGACATATTGGGGCATATCCATTCTATAATAAACGTTATTATGGATTTCATAACTTTCATAGTTTTGAAACTTTATAGAGGTTAAATGACAAATGAATGCCAACATACATTCAAAGGGTAATAACCCACGTGCTTTCTACACGTGTAACAGTCTACAGCCAGACAGGTGCAATACACATCGATACAAAACACAATGATGTGCGGATTCCGCACCACGTGGGACTGTGATTGACATCCAAAATTTACATACACACGCGCCCCAGGTCGAGGAAGTATCGGAGGATTGTCGTGGATCCGTCGGAAGTTCATACACACTACACAGTGGAAACGAGATTGGAACGAAAATATTAAACGGTACGACCAACCAAATGAGGCGAGAATCGTCCATTTTGGGCAGACTTTCGACCATCGTGTAACTGTACACTAACCAGACTTTTGAACGAGCGGTCGTATGTCGGCAGTTTGAGCGGATTATTGGACGAAAACAGTGTAGTGTGTACCCAGCTTCACTCACTGAACATCAGTTGGGATTTGTGAAGGGACAACATTTAGTGAAAGGAATACGCATAGCAATAGCCGCAGTAGTGGCGTTGTCCCATAGCACTGACATTCCTAGTGTGCTGTGGAGTTTAGACACCAGCAAGGTATTTGAAATGGTACTCTCGCCCCATCTTTATGTGATTCTACATAATAGGGACTTTGATTCAAAATTGGTCAGTTGATCAAGTATTTCTACACTGATCCATCAGTGACAATTTTGCTTAATTGTACTAGGAGAAATAGGATAACAATGAAGACAGGAACTTGATGGGGTGCCCCTTGTCGCCATTGTTGTTTTATCTTGTGTTCAACCCACTTTTACATATTTTGCAAAATTGGCCTGAATGCCAGCATATAATTTTAGGAACTAAACAAATCAAGTTTTTTGCTTTTGCTGATGATGCAGCGCTTTACTACTAAAGGTACACATTGCAAGCAATCCAGGAGAGAATTGAAGACTTTGGCCTTGTTTCTGGCTTTACGGTTAACATAGTAAGCTGAAAGCTAATGTCAGATATCCTTCTTGGGGAAGAGCCATTAGTCTCCACTGGGCTTACTAACCAGATTTCATACTTGGGAATACAGCTACCTAAACTTCCGTTACGCCTGTATCGAAATAATTTTTCTAAAGCGACTAGGGAGCATCAGGAGTATCGTAATGCACACGTAGCTGTGCGGTATAACGATTTGTCCACTTACAAATTTATTGGTAAGAATGTCGGCTGATGTAGATTTGAACTCTGGTAGGAAACACTTTTACCTGATATTATTACGCAGCAGAGTTTTGACGATTTAATGGTGATTGGTATGGTTCCTGGATTTGCTATTGATATATACTAGCAACTTTTAGTCCATAAATTGGCCATAGGCCTAACAGTACGCCTGAAGATGAAGTGAATATGCCTAGCTTCAATTAAAGTACATGGATAGTAGCTCCACTTGATATATCAATAGAGAATGGTGGTTTACTAATCTTGGCACACCTTTTTGGGATTTTAGATGTATTTAAAATAAATATTTACTAAGAGCTCATTAGAAATATTTAAGTCTGATTATATATGTTTGAGTGTCTTTTATATTGTTTTAATATATTTTATTGATTTATATATTAATAAAAGTTAAACAATACCACAGTCCATTTACCTGTTTATTGATTGGTACGGAACACACTATTTCAAATTTTTCTTGTGTAGGTCTCTTCTTTTTTAGAGCTAGCAGATCCGTTGCAAATTAGTGTGTTAACCGTAGTAGCCTATTGAGTACCAGAGGGTATTGTGTTTTAAAGATCGAGATTTCATTCTATGTTGGACCCGGGTGAAAGGTCATCTAATGTTTCAAAATCAGCGAACAGCAGTGTTTCCAGATTTTTCAGTGGATGTAAAAAAGAGTAGAGCTCAATTTATCCATGTAAAACAATGTCTTTGTGAATTCCAGTATACATACGCTCTTCCCAGCCAGACTACGAGTCGTCGCTGATGGAAATACTCTATTCTTTGAATCAACAACTGAGGCAACTTCCTGGTTATACAAGAGGACCCATAATGTTCCGCACCCGGATTGAGCACTCTTATGCTGCTGTACTTTATTCTTGAAAAGACTACTCCTGTTAGACTTAGATATTGTATATTTGATAATATAAGATTTGAATATATTTGCCTTGATTTAATTGTATAGCCTGTCAGTACCTTTAAATATTTATTTGGAAAAATGTTTGAATTAGATTAGGGAATAGTTGTTCATTTTCCCAGGGAAAACAGACTTTGTGGGGTTATTTGTTTCTTTTTTTATGTTAAAGATCCTTTAAAGAGTCTAGTCATTTTTAACAATTACACTGTAGTTATATTTGACTGTGGAGTTCCCTTTATTAGGGCTTGGGACCTTCCATCCACTAGAAGCATTTCCATAATCTTTTTATCGAGTAAAAATAAGGGTTTAGATTAGCTTTGAAGGGATGGTTTGTGTTTTTTTTGTGGGATCCAAGTATATCTAAGTTTGGGTAAGATATACAGGGAGGGGGGATGTTTAGTAGGGTCATGGGAGTTTTTGTTATGTAAAATTATATAACGTGTCATGTTTTTTACTAACAAACTATTATTCAATGTTGCAGTATCTTGGGGTAGGGGAATTGTTATGTCTTACCATGTTATTAATTACTGTGTTGAACTGTATCTTTCTGTATTCTTCAGATTTGTGCTATATATTTTGCTAACCTCCTGGCTGTGCAGGACTGGCTGCTGTTGCATGGTTTCCTGACTCTGCCTTATAGTACAACCTCCCATCCTCTCTCTCCGCCTTGACACTGGTCTCGGATGGTTGGTGAAACTATGAGTAGACCTGTTCGGGAGGTCTCCGTCTGCTTGCCTGGAATGTTAGGGGTATGAACGACAAAATCAAAAGATCCTCGGTGCAGACCCAGATTAGGAAATATAATCCGGATGTGGTCTGTCTATTGGAAACACATCTTATAGGTAGTAGGGTCCTCTCCCTTAAAAAAAACGTGGGTGGGCTGGGCCTACCATGCCACCCATTCTACATTTTCCAAGGGAGTATCCGTTCTCTTAAGAAAGCAAATTAATTTTGTGTTGGATCAGGTGCATGATTGGTATATTTGGTCGGTATATTTTTTTTTACCACATTTAACTCGACACCTCTGACTTTACTAGCTATTTATATTCCCCCTCCTTATGCCAATGACATTCTTTGCAGGAGAGCCTCCTTCATAGCTACTACTCCAGACACCCTGGTGATGTGCCTACGGAACAATACTGTGATTGACCCCTCTATTGACAGATGGAGGGAAAACTCTCAGCCTGCTACAGGGAGATTGATCATCTTTGCTAAGATAGTAGATGATATGGGGCAGGTTGATGTCTGGAGATTGCGTAACCCTGATACTAAACATTTCTCCTGCCACTCCTCCACACATCACACCTATCTCGCATTGATATGTTTCTAAACTCCCGCAAATTAGTCCCCTTAGATTCTTCTGTTAGGTATCTCTCTAGGGGCATCTCGGATTGGGCATCTCCGATTCTTGCAGACGTTGACTTCCTATCAGATTGCTACATGGAATTCTGGAAGCTTCAATCTCATTGGTTGACAAGGCTGGTCTGAATTATCTCTGGGAGGGATATTTTAGTGACAATTCTCTGAGTGTTGATCCTGGAGTGCTATAGAACTCCTTTAAAGCGTTTATGCGGGGTACTTTTATCAATCAGGTGGCAGGGCTTAAAAAACAGACAGAAAGAGGAGGTGTTGGAACAAAATTGTTGTGATTTGGAAGCTTTAAACATTGCCTCCCACTCGATAGCTGATAGATTAAAGTGGCTTGATGCCAAGTCAGAGTGGTCCAATCATTTATTCGATAAGAATGCCCAAAAACTGCTATTTTCCAAACATAATACTTCCAGGCTGACATGGGAGATAGCTATTTGGCATGTTTAGTCAGAAATGAACTTTCCACTAGGACAATCCCTGCTTTCCTAGATATCAGTAATACTAAACACTACGTGGGTGAAAACATTTTCTGGGGTGTCTTTTGATTATTAAAAACAATTGTAAGCAGGGCCGGCGCTTCCATTAGGCACGGTAGGCAGCAGCCTATGGCGCCGTGCTCTGGGGGGCGCCACTAAAGTCATATATAATAGTTTATAATGTCTTGTAATGCTAGCGGCAGCCACATGCATGACTAAACTGACCTACAATGCCACCGCGCATCTTATGAATTAACCAGGATCCGCAATTGAGTCATTGCATAGCTGTGCCCTCCCCTTCACTCCTGCACAGCTATTCTCTGCCCAGACAGGAGCTCCTGAAGCAGCAATAGTGCCCAGATTCTCACCCACCCCCAGATAGCTACTCACAGGTCACAGTCAGGGTGAAATGCAGGTGTTAGCGGCTGCGGAGGTGCCGCTGCTGACTCCTCGCCCATTGATCTGTGGAGGGGGATTCTGCAATGCCGGTGCAATGTCTGTGCAGTCAGTTCACCCCATGAATCTCTGGCCTAGGTCCATTCAGCTGCAGCCCAGAGAGCTTAGAGTCTGGTATGGGAGGTGTTGTGGTGGCAGCACTGCTTAGAATTGCTGTGAAAAATGAGCAGCGCTGTTCAGTCCCCTGGACTAAGAAACTGAAGAAACTTGTGTAAGGTAAAGAGAGTTGTCTGTCATCCACTGAGAGCAATGCAGAATGACAACACCATGGCACCCTCAGGTGCCTGTGCCCCCTGCCCATGTGTGCCTGTGTTTTCCTGCCCATGTGTGCCTGTGTCCCTCTACCCATGTGTCCCCCCCTGCCATGTGTCCCCCCTACCCATGTATGCCTGTGTCCCCCTGTCCATATGTGCCTGTGTACTCCCCCCCTTTGAATTTGTGCAACTCTGACAAGACAATAGACAATAGCCCCCCCTCCCCGCTTGAGTGTTCTCTGGGCTCCCTAGAGACTTAAGTCAGCTCTGATGGTGCCTATCTAGCGTAGGAGAACAGCAGCAGTATTTGAGCCACCAGCTTGACAGGCAGTATTCAATAATATTTAGGTTAGATAGTGACTTTAGTTTTTAAATAAACAATCATAAACAACCATCAAAAGTCCATTTATACTCACCAGAAATGTAGAAATGATCTAGAAGGATGTTATACTCACAATAAGTTCACACTTAAAAAATAACCTTTATTATATTTCCATAAACATAAACATGTTGAAAACCAAAATATTAAAAATTATATGATATTATTGATTAAAATCAGGTTTCGGGTATATTGCTTTTCTACCTCATGTTCAATATTCTTGCATCATATCTCAATAATTGTTTGGAAATTATACGTCACTTATCATTTACTGCATTTTACAATATAGTGAATATTTGTTCTCTTTATTTTTTAATCACTGTAAATTTAAGCACTATGGAACTGTGAAATGTGAATGTTCTTCTACTAATAAATCAATTGTATTTTAAATTCCGTTTAATCTGACTTGAAGCATTCATTCTCTTCTTGATGAGTTTATGAGTATGGGTCGAGGGTGTTGGGTTGGGGAAAGGCAGGGGCGACAGGCTGAGCCCTTGCCTAGGGTGCCCAGAAACCTTGCACTGGCCCTGATTGTACGCTACACTAGTCGCTCTTACACTCCTTCCCAGCTTACTTGAACATAATTGTTTGACCCAGCTGTCACATTCTGTTGCACTGTTGGATGCTGCTATTACGGCGGAGGAGATAGATGCTGCCATTTCCTCATTCCTGAACAAAAAAGCCTGGGGCATAGACGACATTCCCATAGAAGTGTATAAAAAATAGAGACATTTCATTGTGCCTACGCTCTTGGAGACCTATTCCTATTTACATGAGCATTGGTCACTCCCTCCCTCTATGACAGAAGCCCTTGTCATCCTCATCCTTAGGCCTGTTAAAGATGCTCTTTGTCCAGACTCCTATCGCCCTATTTCCTTAATCATCACTGCTACTAAGATTTTAGTGAAAATCTTTTGTACTAAACTTAACAAGGTTATTCATGAGATTGTCCACTCAGATCTGACTGGGTTTATGCCTGGTAAGTCCACTCTTATCAATGTTAGATGGCTGTATACACATTAATAAGGTTGAAATAACTGAATGTCCAGAAAAGTGATCTGAAGTAATGAATGTTTACCGCAAAATAAAAGATAAATAACAACAGCAAGTAAAACATCCATCTTACAAAAATAAGAGTATACATCTCTTTTGGCTTCAGTCCAAAAGCTCCCCACTCCATTCTTCACACTTGATATTTATGGGTTACAAGTTACACATATTCATGATATTCTAACATGTACATTCCAATTCCTAAGAAAACACAAGATATCATCTCTTAAAGGAGAATCCTTCTATTTTCATAGCCCAGATCAGTCATTCCCAACTCCAGTACTCATGGACCCCTAACAGTGCAGGTTTTCCATATCTCTTTGCTGGAGCACAGGTGTATTCATTACTAACTGACACATTTTGAAAGATCCACAGGTGGTCTAATTATTTCACTTGTAACCTGGAAAACCTGCACTGTTAGTGGTCCCTGAGGACTGGAGTTGGTAAACAGTGGTCCAGATGCATCAGTTACACCCTGGTGCTCGATCTTCATTGCTTGATTCCATTTCAAATTTAAAGAATAACTAGTCTTACTTCATTTGAGTATTAGCATACTGAAAACTATTTTCATTGTGTCAGCCCTTGTCCATGTCGAAATGTCCATACAGATCAGATACTTCAGGCAGTCTCTCTGGTTACTATAGGATTACAACTCAATACAATAGTTAGAACACACAATCTTGATAGCAAGTTTCTGGTTAAGCTGTGAATGTCAGCTTCTAACATATGCAGTGTCATCCTTAATTCTAATACATTTTGATACATATACATTTATATTGATTTCTAATACAAATACCTTATTATATATTGCATCTAATTTAATAGCTATGCAAAAACACACTTATTACATTGTTAGTTGTTAGCTTCAGATGTCAAATATCTTCCAACCTTATAATTGCTTTAACAACATCTTCAGGTAGCCTGGACAGTGGGAGAGAGGGCAGTGGTTGTGTTTTTAGATGCGACCAGGGCCTTTTACTCCGTTGAATGGGAGTACCTGTGGCATGTCATGACCAGCTTTGGCATAGGAACTGGGTTTCTTCACTTTGTGCATTTGTTATATTCTGTGCCAGCTCCCAGAATCTGTTTCAATGGCTATACACCTTCCCCCATTTGGTCTGGGGAGAGGAACTCAACAGGGCTGCCCCTTGTCCCCTGCCCTTTTTGTGTTGGCCATACAGCCCCTGACTTGCCTTATCCATGCACACCTTGATATTAGGGGTCTCAGGATGGGAAAGGCTATGGACAGTACAGCACTATATGCAGATGACATGCTGGTTTTCTTAGAAGATACATACATAGTCATCTCTGTATGCCTCCTTGAGACAGTTGACTGGTTTGGTGAATTCTCAGGTCTTAAGATAAACTGAAGCAAATCCATGGTATTCCCCTTATTCTGGTCACTACCTCAGAATGTCACTACCTGCCACTCACTGATATGGTCTACTAAGTTCAAATATTTGGGCATTTGGGTGACTGAGAATCTTTTTGATTATGTTAAACTTAATATTGATCCCATCATGGAATTCCTTTAACATAACAGTCACTCCTGGCAGAAAATTCCTCTCACGGTGATGGGGAGGATTAATTTGATAAAAATGATAGTTCAGCTCAAGTATCTCTATGCGCTACAGCATTGCCTGGTGTATTTCCCATGTAAAGTGTTTAATAATATTAATAGATATTTGATGTCTTTGATCTGGGGCTCCAAACGAACAAGGCTTCAGTTCAATATGCTTTGTAGATCAAAAAATTCTGGGGCACTGGCCCTACCAAATTTTAGTCTACTACCTGGCTTCCCCGCTCACTCACCTAGTCACCTGGCAATGACACTCCACGAGGGTTTCTCTCAGACATTGCCTCGGCAAGCAGACGGATCGCTTCCTGGGCCTTTACAGGTGCTGCTTATGACCCTTCGGTCGCTAAAAATTGGCTTCCATTATATCCTTTGAGCAATTGAGAATTCAGTTTGAACTCCCAAAATCCCATTTTTTGGGTATTTGCAACTTAGGCATGGCCTAATGTCTCAGCCTGGTGGGAACATGCTTCAAATAGTGGACTCCCCCTTGAAAAACCTGATTTGCATTGCGGGTTCGTGCAGGACAATATCTGTGTTTTATACTAACCTGTTACCACAGTTGTCACTGGAGGGTCTAAATTCTCTTAGAGCCAATTGGGAGATTGACCTGTGAGCTATTTACTATTAGCACTAGAGAAGCCACCTCGTGCTTTAGATTCCAACAGGTGCATTTTTATATTTTCCATAGAGTATATTTTATTATTATTATTATTATTATTATTATTATTATTATTATTATTATTATTATATTATTCACTTCACTTGTCAGTGGTTTTAATGTTGCGGATGATCGGTGTATATTGTTCAAATACCGCCAGGGCTGCTAGGTTAACAACATCAATGTACTCATCTATCTGTAATGCATTATGTGCACTATTTTTAATTCTCTGTAAGACTGCACTCAACATTATCAGATATGCCCTGAATTGACTGTAATACTGTATTATCAAAGAAAGAATCCATATTAATTGTTTCTTCTTTTTCCCCAAAAATATGCATCAAACAATATATTTGGCATATGGAGCAAATAAATTCTCTGCTATTGTGTTGGCTTGAGCAGCTTTTGACACTCAGGGCTAGATTTACTAAGCTGCGGGTTTGAAAAAGTGGGGATGTTGCCTATAGCAACCAATCAGATTCTAGCTTTCATTTATTTAGTACCTTCTACAAAATGATAGCTAATATCTGATTGGTTGCTATAGGCAACATCCCCACTTTTTCAAACCCACAGCTTAGTAAATCTAGCCCTCAGTAACTCACTCAATATGATGCCTGAAGTGCATTTACAGTGTCACGGTTGGCAACTAATACAAACATTACTTTTTATGTCAGCCAATTTATGCTTAAAAAAAATCGACATGGCATCTTTGGTTTCTAAGTGGTGGCGAAGTAGCAATGATTTTAGGCTATTGTTCACAAGCACTTCACACACTGTGGTTTTGGTTGCTTTTGATACCCAATATATGAAAAACCAATTTTGATGTAATTATCGTCATATTTTCTTTTTTTGAATTTTGAGAGATTATCTTTTTATTGGTGATGACAATGTTTTAGAGGGGTAGGTGGCATTTCAGAACATGACTAATCAGATTCAGAGGTTGATGCTGCTGCATTTTGTGTGTATGTTTCAATGCAAACAATTTTACTCCCTTGTTTAACCAACGACCCAGGAGGAGACAGTGATCTGCAACCCTCCAGACAGGAGCATTTTAATAAATGAGTGTACCTGGACATGAGTGCAACATTAGTCCTTGGGCCCCCCACCCCTGAACAAAGTGCAAATTAAGGTGCACACAGATTCAAGCTTAGCAAAACGCTAATTAATCCACTGAAATTGCTACAAAGAAGAATAGACTCCAGTGTTACTACAGCAAAGTTTCATATCTCCAGACCCTATAGAACTAAAAGTACTCTGCTAGCTACAGAAAATCTGTGGCAATTTGAAGCTCTCCAGATGGTGACAGGCCAGTCTGATAATTCTAACTCCCTGTCCGGACTTGATATATCACCTGACAGGAGACACATCACATGTAGATCCATCCACTTGACAATAAGGACAATAATGGGTTTTTTTTCTGAGAAAAACACTTCAAGTACCCCTAGGGGTTCCCAAACCACTAATTGGGAATCACTAGTGTATGTAAACTATATATTTAAAAGATTGTCATACCAAAAATGGCTGGACATTCATGTGAGAGACATTTGTGTACAAATGGACGTCAGGAACACCAGTCAGGGCACCATTGTGACTTAGAGGTTAACACATTTGCCTCACAGAACTGGGGTCACAAGCTTGATTCCCAGGGCCTTATCTGTGTGGAGTTTCTATGTTCTCCCCATGTTTGAGTCAGTTTCCTCCCACACTCCAAAAACATACTAGTAGGATAATTGGCTGCTGATATAACCCTTTCTATGTGTGTGTATGTTAGGGAATTTAGACTGTAAGCTCCAGCACCAGCTCTCACACCTTGTGTCCCCCCTTCACCAGCTCTCACACTGTGTCCCCCATTTCACCAGTTCGCACACTCTGTGTGCCCCTTCACCAGATCTCAAACTGTGTCCCCCTTCACCAGCTCTCACACTCTGTGTCCCCCATTTCACCAGCTCTCACACTGTGTCCCCCCTTCACCAGCTCTCACACTGTGTCCCCCCTTCACCAGTTCTCACACTCTGTGTCCCCCCTTCACCATTTCTTACACTCTGTATCCTACTTCACCAGCTCTCACACTCTGTGTCCCCATTTCACCAGCTCTCACACTCTGTGTCCCCATTTCACCAGCTCTCACAATCTGTGCCCCCATTTCACCAGCTCTCACACTCTGTGCCCCCATTTCACCAGCTCTCACAATCTGTGCCCCCATTTCACCAGCTCTCAGACTCTGTGCCCCCATTTCACCAGCTCTCACACTCTGTGTCCCCCATTAAACCAGCTCTCACACTCTGTGTCCCCCATTTCACCAGCTCTCACACTCTGTGCCCCCCGTTCCTTTACTTACCTTCTTTCATCTTTTTTTTCTGTCTTCTTTCTTGTTGTTCCTATCTGGTTTACTGCTCCTCACTGACACTGTCGGATGTGATGACCTCACACCCACCAGTCAGTGAGAAGAGAACAGTGAGGAGGGAGGAGGATCATCTGGCGCTGCTGTAGTGGCAAGTTCTTTTTTTTTCTTTTTTCTTCTGGACAAGCAGCCCTGGCCACGGCACTCCAATGAGTCCGGCACACACTTTGGGAACCGCTGGTCTAATCTCAAAATATTCACTTTAACATTAACTTCTATTTCATCTATTAACCTTTTGTCCCCTATCAATAAGCCTCATTACATTCATAGAACATTATTCCAAGAATTTGTCCCAAGCTTGGACAAAGGCTCATGGGTTAATACAAATGGGGGATCTTTTAATATTCTAAAGCCTCATGGGGCCCTTCCCTCTTGTATGTATTGTTCTAAACTCACAGCATCCCACCATAATTGTATTTACACCATTTTTTATATAACTCTGGCTCTCCTAATAGGGAAATATTTCTGTAGTAAATTGCCCCACAGTAGAAACAGCAAATCTAATGTAATCTAGAGAGGCAAAATTTCTTTTTTTTTAACAAATTAAGCTAGTCTACTGAAAAAAGCAATTATACCATATATACACATTGAAGTTAGATATTCAAACAGTACTGAAATCATTACCTATATCATTTAGATCATTAAATTAATTATTCTATTTTTTTTCATTTAAACTGTTCTTGCTGGTGATTTGAATTCCTATGAGGTTGTGCAGATGAATTTCATCGTCAGGTAACATTATATATACTCTACTAGATAATGTATATAACAATCTAAACCAGGTAGCTAGGTATTCCAATAAAGAAGACATTAACCATACCATTTAAATCATTAAATGTTTAAAATTCAAAGAAGCTAAATTTATTTTTTACAACTTTGCATATTAGCCACACAGCATTGAAAGATCAAATACTATGTGTGATTTTTTTTTTAAATGCAAAATATACATTTCAAGGCTAAATTGTCAGCCAATCCTGATACAGAATGTTAAAGTGAACATCATCATGAAAATCATCCCCTGTCCTCAGGGCCGGTGCTAGGGTCCATGGCGCCCTAGGCATTTTTACAAAATCGGCGCCCTCCTCCCCCCTCACCCCGTCTTTCCTTACCTTGTCTCACCACCGCCGCCTCTCTGCTCCGTCTCCTCCCCTCCACTCACTGACACTAGTGAGTGGAGGGGAGGAGACGGAGCAGAGAGGCGGCGGTGGTGAGCAATAGCCTCTTCCCCCCTCCCCGTGCATCTGAATGCTGTGCGGCGGCCGTGACAGGTATGGTCAGCGGTCGCCGCACAGTTTTAAAGTCATTTACCATTCTGTGGCGCCCTCCAGAGCCCGGCGCCCTAGGCAAGTGCCTAACCTTGCCTAATGGGAGCGCCGGGCCTGCCTGTCCTCTGTGGCAAATGACTAGCACCATCTTTGAATTCCAGCCCCTGTAAATAATCTTGCCACATGTCTAGTAATTCACAAACCTCTAATCCTTTTTATAATCTAGTGAGCAGTTCTGTAAAGTAGCTGCAAAAATTTTTTTATACTAAACTTTTTTTCTTCAAGCTGCCAGGTTAAAAAACAACAATCCAGTTCAGTTAGTTTGGTTAATGCTGTGTAGTAGGATATATTTCAGTTCCATCCAGAAGGTCATACTGGGTATTCAACAGACAAGCTTATACACATCCATATAAAGGTAGGCGTTTTGGCACTTACTGCTCCAGAATAAAAATGTGCATATCACTTTAAATATGCACATTGATCTTAAGGGGCCTTTGACATGTACTACACTTGTTAGCATCAATTATACACATTATGTAAATATAGTATCAGAATAGTTTGATGAAACTTTACAAGGTTGTATAGCCAGATAATGAAGATTTGGAAGTAATGTATACTCTAGACCAGGGGTAGGGAACCTGTGGCTCTCCAGGTGTTGTGAAACTACAAATCCCAGCATGCCTTGCCACCTCTCTGCTGGTTATCTACTGGCAAAGCATGCTGGGACTTGTAGTTTCACAACACCTGGAGAGCCGCAGGTTGCCTACCCCTGCTCTAGACTGTGCATGCCACCAGTTTACTAAAATCTGCTGGTTGCCATGGTTGGGCTAATGCTTTGATAGTAACTATGTAACAACTACTTGCAACATGACGTCCTTGACCCACCTTTGTTTGTATGGTTAAAACAGCCATACTTGTATATTACAGACACCTTTTTGATTTACGGCTTATATTTTATCTCAAGCTATTGTATTGCAGAAAAAACTTTCCTAATCATAAGGCAAGTTCAATTCAAACACACACAAGAATGAACATGCTTTGATCATTGCAGACATTCTGTTGCATTGAACTGCATTTATTGATGAAAACAGATGACAACCAAAGAAAGAAAGAAATAGTTCATATTCTAACCTGTGCCATTTGCATACACACTTCATTGACAACATTGAGCAAAGATTTTCCTGTCCAGTCCTTCTTGTTGGCATTTGAAATATTTAACTTATGGAATTTATTGTTATATACTGGTGCAATATTTGGTTAGCCATCTTAAATGCCAGGTTCCTTTTGTGCATCTCTTTATGTTTTTTATTGATGCTCCTTGTGAAACTCACTGAAGTGCTTCCCCCTGTTACATCATTAGTGTATCTCTACTTTTGTATGTGGCCTATGCTGTGCATCATGTGAGCAATGCAGTTGGGACCCCGTAGGTTAAATGTTTAAACACTTAACCCGACATTGCCGCTTTAAATGAACATTCATACAGGTTGTGATAACGTCACATTGTAGTGCCAGTGAGCTGTCCAGTCGGAATAAGCTGCGGTCAGCATCCTGGTCCCATCAGTGATCTGCAGCGTCGGTTTTCAGATAAGTCTGTTCATATTTAAATCGGTTTCTCCTTGATGCGGACTTTATTTGTAGGTCTCCTCAGTGTCGGAATTTAGTATATCGTTTAAGCGTACCCAACCCTAATGCAGTATCTACCAGGATGTAGGTAATATGTTGATGCTGAACCCTTCAAGAGCCAGACCGTTAACACCAAAATGTCAGCAGGTACAGCGCCAGCCACCGGCACAAAACTGTAAATACATAACAAAAATAAAACAAAACAGCGTGCCCCCCAAAACACTCTTCCTACAAGATCCTACACTACACTTATTATCTCTGTAATCCTGTGACCTACAGATAAGAACCAACATGTTAAAAAATTCCCAGCTGTCCTGTATTGAATGCAGACCAGATCCTAAGTAATTGGTCAGCAGGAATCAAACAGCCACCAGCAAGGTGCTGCAGCAGCTATACCCAACACCCAGAAGTAAGCATTTCCAGGTGGTGGTAGTGACTACTCCTACAACTGGTGTGTACTTAGAACTCGCAGTGAGTGAATCTGTGATGAGTTAACACCAGCAGAAGTGGTCAACAATGGCAGGTAACTGACGATAAAGGGAAACCCAAAATGATCAGTTGTGGTGGATTCTCAATTTGCTGGATAGATGAATGAAAATTTTTATTCCTTTTGCAATTTGTTCTTTAAATATAGGTGATAATTCAAGACAACAACCCTCTGACTAAAATAGTTGTGTGACTGAGCATACAACCCACTAAATACTTTGTAACCTTTGCATTCTAGCTGGACAAATATTCGATATGATGTAGCACTTACCCTTGTGTATCAACCCATTGTCCCATAGATTGTAGGCTTGCGAGCAGGGCCCACTTACTGCCAGTCTGTGTGTTTCAGGTAGAAACCCATCAATTTGATCTTCATAATGTTGGTCCAGTTGTTTCTCTGGCCCTATTCTGTGAAATCTCCTTCAATGATGGGGTTCGTGTCAAGGTCCAGTTCTGTAGGTAGCCATACTGAGACAAACATCATAAGATCTTTTGTTTTGATGGATTCTATAAGGCCAATAATTCTTAAATTATTTCTCCTGATTCTATTCTCCAAATCCTCCAGCTTGTCTTGCAGGGCATTAATAGTTGTTTTAAGTGCCCAGAGCATATTTAGCGCTACAGTGGATTTTCAGTTTCGGGGTATGTTGTACATGTGTAGAAAGTTGTGTAATAGTTAAGTCAATAGATTATTAGTTATGGCCAAAAGTTTTGAGAATGACACAAGTATTGATTTTCACAAAGTTTGCTGCTTCAGTTTTTAGACCTTTTGTTAGATGTTGCTATGGTATACTGAAGTAAACTTACAAGCATTTCATAAGTGTCAAAGGCTTTTCTTGACAATTACATTAAGTTTATGCAAAGAGTAAATTTTTGCAGTGTTTACCCATTTACCCAAGTTCTCAGCATTCCTGTTATGGCCACCAGTGCGGCATAAACTTGTAGAACTAGCAGAAGAGATCTTCACCTATAGCAATCGCCTTTCTCATAGAGACTGGTTACGCTCACAGGTACTCGGATGCCCCCAGGTCTTAAGGTTGGTAAAGTCTGGCTGGCCTGACGGAGCGCCGGCGGTGAGGTCTGGTACAAGCAGGTTCAGGACCACAGGCAAAGGTTCAAAGTCTGGGTATAAGCAGAAGATCAGGGTCACAGGCAAAGGTTCAAAGTCCAGGTACAGGCGGAAGATCAGGGTCACAGGCAATAATTCAGAATCCGGGTACAGGCAGAAGATCAGGGTCACAGGCAAAGGTTCATAGTCCAGGTACAGGCAGAATATCAGGGTCACAGGCAAAGTTTCAGAGTCCAGGAACAGGCAGAGGTCATACACAGGAAAGGCAATCAAAGGTTAAACACCAACACAGCACAGGAGCAGGTAGCAAACTGAAACAGAACGCTATAACCGGCAGTGAGGCTCAGTCCTCACTGCCTTATATAGTACTAAGAGCCAATCAAGGCAAAGCCAAGTATCCCCAGGACTTGCCTAAATAATTAGCAGCGTTGGTGGCCAATGAGGATGCAGGGCCCAGCTGCATAATTAGTCAGGGCTGCAACATAGGAGCTAATCAGCCGAGGATGGCTGATCCTAAACAGCCCTGCACGCCTGGCTGTTTGACAGTTGGCCTGGTGCAGCAGCAGGGAACCTTAAGCGTCCTGGTTGTTGCCTAGGCAACCGGGACGAGGGAGCCGGAAGTGACGCCCCGGTCGTCATGGAGACGGCTGGGACGCCACCAACAGGAGGAAGAGAGTCGCGGCGGTGCCCGTGGCCACTAACAATTCCAATCCCTGTACCTTTTGCAGAATATCAGTCTGTCCCTGATGTTTTTCATGGAGAGAAGTGGCTTTTTTGCTGGCCTTCTTGATACCAGGCCATACTCCAAAAGTCTTCACCTCACTGTGCGTGCAGATGCACTCACACCTGCCTGCTGCCATTCCTGAGCAAGCTCTGCACTGGTGGTGCCCTGATCCCGCAGCTTAATCAACTTTAGGAGACGTTCCTGGCGCTTGCTGGACGTTCTTGGGCACCCTGAAGCCTTCTTCACAACTATTGAACCTCTCTCCTTGAAGTTCTTGATGATCCAATAAATGGTTGATTTACGTGCAATCGTACTACCAGCAATATCTTTGCCTGTGAAGCCCTTTTTGTGCAAAGCAATGACTGCATGTGTTTCCTTGCAGGTAACCATGATTGACAGAGGAAGAACAATGATTTAAAGCACCACCCCCCCTTTAAAGCTTCCAGTCTATTATTCTAACTCAATCAGCATGACAAAGTGATCTCTAGCCTTATCCTCGTTAACACATGTGTTAACGAGAGAACCACTGACCTGTTGTCAGCTAGTCTTTTTTGTGGCAGGATTGAGATGCAGTGGAAATGTTGTTTTTGGGATAAAGTTCATTGTCATGTCAAAGGGTTACTTTGAAACTAATTGCAATTCATCTGATCACTCTTCATGACATTCTGGAGTATGTGCAAATTGCCATAATAAAAACTGAGGCAGCAGACTTTGTGAAATATAATATTTGAGTCTTCCAAATAATGGTAGAAATGTCCAAATCTCCCAAACATGGAAAGAAAAAATATATATAGTGTAGTAGATATAACAAAATATCAAATGATTAATGATATACAAACACTACATACTGTAAACTGTTATGACTGCCCTTGTTTTGTATCTGGCAGCAGTACCTATAATCCATCAGAGGTGCTGCTGCTGTCCTGCTCCTGAACTCTGCAACATGCCTGAAGGAGTTAATCTCCTTGTCTGATGCTAATTAGAACTGCACCTGTTGCACTGCTTTAAGTACCTGCCTCTAGCTGTGCTCTGAGCAGTTCATCCATTTGTTCCTGGCTGCTGCTAACCTGCTCCTGTGCTATTTGGTATTTACCTGCTGGACTGAACTTCTGTGTATGACCCCCTGCCTGTACCTTGGACCTTACCTGCTTGCCTGAGCCCCCGAATCATTTGCCTGTACCTTGGACCAGGCTGTTTTGCCTGTTGCCCTGACCTTTTGGACAGACTTCTGGACCTCGCCTATTTGCTTGATCTCTGCCTGGCTATTTGGATTTGTTTGTCTGGTCTCTATTTGATTCCTGGACTCTGTCTGCTTTCCTGGACAGCCTTGTGCCTTCTGGACTGGGGTAAACGTATTATACTTGTTCCTGCCATTTTACTATACAGTCTCTTTTGGAACCTGTTATCTGTGGATTTGAGTTATCTTTGTTAATATATTTACCTGAATAAAGACACTTTGCCTTACACTTCCGTTGCACTTTGTGAATGCACTGGGATTTATAACATAAACTCCTAATTCTGCATCTATTAAATCTTCACCTGCAGGGGATGGTAGGGATATAGGTTGTTCTTGGATAGATGTTGTCTTAATTTTTTGTTTTGGTAGAGTTTCCACCTCTAGGGACTTACTGTTGTTTATCTATGAATTTGTCCAGTTTGTTTGAAGACTAGGGAATTGTCTGCCAGAAGATGATACTACAAATGAATGGATCAAAGTGGATTGTTAGAGAAAGAGCGCTTAAAAGATACCTGTTTGTTAAAATGCATTGCGAGGAAGTTCTTATCCTATCACACAATACAATTGTCTAAACATCTTATATAAACCAAATTACGACACAGACACCAAATTAACATTAGAATAAGAATATGAATGTATTAAGTTGAACGTATTAACTTAACCTCCTGAGGACTGGATGGCGGACGAGTGCGGGCCAGTCAGCAAAAGCAAAACCAATAACGGTGGCAAGGTCAGACCATATTCCCACCAACCCAGGATGATACTTTATCTATTGGCCGGTGCTAAAATCTGTCTAAATGGCAAGACTATACCCCCCTTCGTAACTCCTGGTATTAACCCATAGATACCGGACGAGGGTCCTCCTCACAGGCGGACCAACCATATGTCGACACCAACGGGGGGTGTTTGGTAACATACCAAGATGAACCCAGCACCATATGCAAACCTACTGGCTGCAATGCTCTCCTACCACCCGCCGCAATCTTTTAACAAATAGACGACCCGCCACCACCAGACCTAATTACAGCCCTCAACTTCCAAAACAACTGGTCTATAAAGTAACGTATCCCCTCCTCATGCGAAGATTCCGCTTTCAACAAGGGGTGAGATATGACTGAACCTCCCAGCGCTTGAACAACTTTACTCGCTGACTGATTTACCTTCTTAATACTGATTGCTATGAAAATAATGGGAATACTCGACCTCCATTTAAGGCGTTGGATTATATGAGACTAGCACAGTCTAATGTTAGGCCACTGTTGAGAAACCGCTGAGATATCATTGCGAATGTTGATCATAAGATCCAATGATTTACCTATTCCAACATCATTGCCCCCCAAGTGAATGACCAGTATATCTGGAATACCAAGCATATTAAATTCGCTAACAAGAAGAGGCATGAAGTCGGCCCATCTCATGCGCCTCTTCCCTATCCATCTGACTTTAACGTGAATAGGCAACCAGGAGCAGTTTTGGGCCATAACATGTTTGCTTGCCCAATAAACAATTAGAATAAAAAGGGAAAGCGCTCTCTTAAATATATGCAGCACCTCTTAAAAACAATCCAAATACAATAATAGAGAGGGCGCAAATAAACAGTGACTATGTTTGATGTTTATAGCTCTTTCATGAGAAAGTAAGTAATGGATGCACACGGGCAGTTTCAGTTTTGCAAATAGCGATATGCCAAAGAAAAAGAAAAAACTCTTACCCTACAATACCTTAGAGAAGTCCCGGGACTTGGTGCATTTGTGTCCTCCGTGATGGCTGTAATCTTTCCTCCGCGTAGAATGTGTTAGCGGGGTCCCGCTGCACGTCTAATGCGGGAGTTCAGATTCCAAGGTAGAACTACGGTGGCTGTGAATGTTCAAAAAGCAGCCAACGCGTTTCATCCAATAATGGACTTTTTCAAGGATGTTGTTCAGTGTTTAGTTGAGCTTATTTATAGAGACAGCTATCCCTTCATTGGCTAAGTAGATGAGATAGCTGATTAAAACCAGAAAAATACATTTATTAAGTTTGTTAAGTTAAAAATCTTATTAGATGAGATATAATAAAAATAAGGATATATATTATATTATATTATAACAATATAATATATAATAATAAAAATAGAATGGAATAAAAATGTAAAAAGATTAAAGTTTTAAAAAAGATCCCAAATCAAAATCGCTGTTAAGACCATGGGGTATCAGAGTTTTGGCCATGTATATCCACTTAGTCTCTTGTCTTGATATATTTGATATATAATCACCTCCTCTCCAAAATTTGTTAACTCTTTGTATACCCAAAAATTTGAGTTTTCTGGGGTTACATATTGAATTATTCAGAAAATGATTAGAGACGCTGTGTGTCTTCAATTTTCTTTTAATGTTATATAAATGCTCTGCGATCCTAATTTTTAAGGTGCGTATAGTTCGTCCTATGTATTGGAGGCCACATTCGAATTCCAGCATATAGATGACGCCTTCAGTATTACAGCTGATTGATTGTTTAATGTTGAACAATTTCTTATTAGAAGTAGATTGAAATGTTGTAATGGCATTGGTTAGACTTATATTCAAATCTTGGATATACATGGCCAAAACTCTGATACCCCATGGTCTTAACAGCGATTTTGATTTGTGATCTTTTTAAAACTTTAATCTTTTTACATTTTTATTCCATTCTACTTTTATTTTTCTATATTATATTGTTATAATATAATATAATATATATCCTTATTTTTATTATATCTCATCTAATAAGATTTTTAACTTAACAAACTTAATAAATGTATTTTTCTGGTTTTAATCAGCTATCTCATCTACTTAGCCAATGAAGGGATAGCTGTCTCTATAAATAAGCTCAACTAAACACTGAACAACATCCTTGAAAAAGTCCATTATTGGATGAAACGCGTTGGCCGCTTTTTGAACATTCACAGCCACCGTAGTTCTACCTTGGAATCTGAACTCCCGCATTAGACGTGCAGCGGGACCCCGCTAACACATTCTACACGAAGGAAAGATTACAGCCATCACGGAGGACACAAATGCACCAAGTCCCGGGACTTCTCTAGGGTATTGTAGGGTAAGAGTTTTTTCTTTTTCTTTGGCATATCGCTATTTGCAAAACTGAAACTGCCCGTGTGCATCCATTACTTACTTTCTCATGAAAGAGCTATAAACATCAAACATAGTCACTGTTTATTTGCGCCCTCTCTATTATTGTATTTGGATTGTTTTTAAGAGGTGCTGCATTTATTTAAGAGAGCGCTTTCCCTTTTTATTCTAATTGTATTTGTATCATTATGGCGAGCAGCACTCAGTATGTGACACACACTAAAAGGAACATAGATATAAATAAATTATTTAATGAAAATACCATTTCTATGGCTCCCAAGAATGTTCCCACCAGTAGCGATTTCTGCACACATTATTTTCAATTTGAAAAATTATGTCAAGCAGAAACTAGGCAATGGTGGGAAACTATCACATTAACCAAATATTTAGAAAAAGGTGTGATACCTAGGGGACTTTGATTTCATAAAAATCCCACGTTTGTACCCTTCCAAGGAGATTTTTTTAGAAAATGGAACACTATTCTGGATCAATGTTCTAATCAATTATAGGAGTTAATTATAGAAGATAGATCCAAGTCCCTACAATCATTAGAGTCTCAATTAGAAACTCTAAATAAAACTTTTGAACCATTGAAAGAAATGGAGGATTTTAAGAGTTTGTCAATAATCACACAAGACAAACTTCTTAAATCAGAAGAAGATATCCAAAACAGGAAATTAAAGAAGTTTCTAAGAGATTTAGAGGATAAAAAAGAGATGAATATTAGTGTAATGAGACCTAAACCATCCAACACCATTCTACAACACAAAGCTCAAAAAGCTAACAATACACAACAAATTAGTACCAAGAAACCACTAATTAGGACTATTCCAGAGCAACCATCTACTAAAAAAACTTATCAATCATACAATAAAAAGAATTTTAGTTTTGGAAAAAGAAAAGACACGGAACAAGCCGCTATAGAATCATTCAGACAGGGTGCATCATATTCCAAATAAGAAATGAAAGATGCATCCCGTTCTCTAATGCAAAATATTACCAATAAAGCATTAGAAATTAACAACAAAAAAAAAAGAGCACTGTCAGAAGAGTCTGAAGATTTTTTACAATTTCTCTTTGGGACAGAGGAATCACCCACGACATCCACCACAAATCTATCCCCACGAATCAAAAGAATCAGAAACTCAACAAAAGAAAACATCTAAAAAGAGGAAAAAGAGGAAGAAATAACAAATCTAATCCCTCATCAATTAATACTACCAGTACCTCTTCGGGAGGCATTTTTAATTTTAGCAATAAAGCTCTCACAACTGATCAGACTAATGTTCTGAATAAAGGAATGAAGTTTGCTCCTCAATCTTTTCCGAACAAATTCGATATGTATATCGATTTACATCGATTTGTTCGTACTATATGTTTGAAATTTTTTTGCAGAAGAATCCAATAGAGAGAGTTATCACCAATTTGAATCATTATGTCCACACTGATTTCAAACAACAGAGCAAATTTCTATCCCAGTTTTGTAAAAGGATCATCTATTGAGACATTCCAGAAGCTTGTAGAGAAAGATTTGGAGAATTTGCCGGAGAAAATGAAAATTAAGCATAATCTCTCTAAAAATTAACAGTCAGCCTTGAAGGAACTAAGAGATGATCCTGACTTAATCATAAAACCCGCAGACAAAGGCGGAGGAATCGTGATTATGGATAGGACTAAATATAAGGAAGAATTAGAAAGATTACTAATGGATACAGATACCTACAAAGAATTACCGAAAGATCCCACGGCCCAATACCAAAATGAGTTGGTTGATTTGCTGCAAGAAGGCCTTACTTTGGGAATTCTGACGAAGAAAGAATTTGATTATTTATACAATCAGAATCCAAGTATTCCGGTATTTTATCATTTACCAAAGATACATAAGAATGTGACCCAACCTCCGGGCCGTCCCATAGTATCTGGGATCAATTCTATCACATCAAATTTCTCAGGGTATGTTGATTTCTTCTTGCAACAACTAGTGACACAACAAAAAAAGCTACCTCAAAGACACCACATCCATCTTAAAAATTTTAGATGAATTGGTATGGAAAGATTCTTATACACTAGTCACCTGTGATGTGAAATCCCTTTACACATGCATTAATCATGCAGATGGGTGCGCACATGCCTATCATTTCTTGTGCAATGAGACCAACCTGGAGAATGAACAGATCAACTTCATTATGAGTAGCATGGAGTACATTCTCCAACACAATTATTTTTGGTATAACGATAAATTTTATCAACAAATATCAGGGACTGCAATGGGGACGCGTTTTGCTCCAAGTTATGCCAACTTATTTGTGGCAAAATGGGAGAATGACTGCATATGGGAAAATAATACCTTTTTTGAGCAGGTCATCCATTGGTATAGGTACATAGATGACGTACTTCTCATTTGGGAAGCGTCAGATGAGAGTCTCTTACAATTCCTAAAATACATTACCAACAATACTTTAAACATGGAATTTACAGCTGAATTATATAGAAAATATATATAGAAAACAATGTAGTCAAAACTCAAAACTATATCAAAGAAGTAAGCACAAATACTTTCCTATTGGCTACCAGTAACCATCACAAGCATTGGATTCACAATATACCAGCAGGACAGTTCAGACGATTAAAAAGGAACTGTACCGATGAGAAGGTGTTTTTAACACAAAGTATGGATCTAAAAGAGAAATTTCTAGAAAGGAAATTTAATGCTAAACTGGTTGATCTTGCACTTGAAAAGGTGAGAAATTTGGAAAGGAGAGACATGATAACACATCACAGTCAAAAAATAAAGAAGACTCCAGTCATTCCATTTATCACTCAATATAATAGTAATTCACAAGCCTTAGAAAAAATCATCCAAAAGCATTGGCCTATTTTGAAATTGGATCAAGACATCAAGGGATTATTACCCACTAAACCACATATTATATACAGAAAAGCGGGAAATTTAAAACAAATCCTTACCAGCAGTTACATTCCAATTCAAAAAACAAAACCATCGTTAACTATATCACAAGGTTTTCGTTATTGCTTAAATTGTAAAGCTTGCAAAGATTTGAAAATAAGTCTAACCAATGCCATTACAACATTTCAATCTACTTCTAATAAGAAATTGTTCAACATTAAACAATCAATCAGCTGTAATACTGAAGGCGTCATCTATATGCTGGAATGCGAATGTGGCCTCCAATACATAGGACGAACTATACGCACCTTAAAAATTAGGATCGCAGAGCATTTATATAACATTAAAAGAAAATTGAAGACACACAGCGTCTCTAATCATTTTCTGAATAATTCAAGATGTAACCCCAGAAAACTCAAATTTTTGGGTATACAAAGAGTTAACAAATTTTGGAGAGGAGGTGATTATTTATCAAATATATCAAGACAATAGACTAAGTGGATATACATGGCCAAAACTCTGATACCCCATGGTCTTAACAGCGATTTTGATTTGGGATCTTTTTTTAAAACTTTAATCTTTTTACATTTTTATTCCATTCTATTTTTATTATTTTATATTATATTGTTATAATATAATATAATATATATCCTTATTTTTATTATATCTCATCTAATAAGATTTTTAACTTAACAAACTTAATAAATGTATTTTTCTGGTTTTAATCAGCTATCTCATCTACTTAGCCAATGAAGGGATAGCTGTCTCTATAAATAAGCTCAACTAAACACTGAACAACATCCTTGAAAAAGTCCATTATTGGATGAAACGCGTTGGCTGCTTTTTGAACATCCACAGCCAGCGTAGTTCTACCTTGGAATCTGAACTCCTGCATTAGACGTGCAGCGGGACGCCGCTAACACATTCTACACGGAGGAAAGATTACAGCCATCACGGAGGACACAAATGCACCAAATCCCGGGACTTCTCTAGGGTATTGTAGGGTAAGAGTTTTTTCTTTTTCTTTGGCATATCGCTATTTGCAAAACTGAAACTGCCTGTGTGCATCCATTACTTACATTCTCATGAAAGAGCTATAAACATCAAACATAGTCACTGTTTATTTCTGCCCAATGAACAAATGAATGCCCCATAACCTAAATATGTATCTTCTTGCTGTCCACACCTAAGACAGAAGATATTAACATGGGTAAGGTACAAACGAGAAAACAGGGTACATAATTCTGTGTTATAAACTTCACACAAATTCCAATGGCTAACACACTGGCTAAAATCTCTTGAAACAGAATAACGGGCCTTAAGTGACCGAAGAGCTCATATTGTAGCGGGGAGAATGGGAAAGGGAGAAGAGCTGCTTATACCACAAAGCCAACAAAACTAAAGAAATGTCTGTTAATGTGTAGCACAAATATAAATATGTGAACATAATATAGTAACGGAAAAGGAAAGAAGCAGCAACCCAGGTGAAGTTAAAAACTAGAGATGAGCGGGCTCGGATATCTGAAATCCGAGCCCACCCGAATGTTGCCGATCCGAGCAGGATCCGAGACAGATCCGGGTATTCCCGCCAATTGCAAAACTGAAATCGAGGCTCTGAGTCATAATCCCGCTGTCGGATCTCGCGATACTCGGATCCTATAAATTCCCCGCTAGTCGCCGCCATCTTCACTCGGGCATTGATCAGGGTAGAGGGAGGTTGTGTTAGGTGGTCCTCTGTCCTGCTATATCTCGTGCTGTGCTGTGCTGTTCAGCTCTGTGCTGTTCAGTTCTGTGCTGTGCTGTGTTCTGCTCAGTCCAGTGGTGCTGTGTCCTGTGCTCTGTCATTCTGAGTTCAGTGGTGCTGCTGGGTCCTGTGCTGTGTCCTGTTCAGTCCAGTGGTGCTGTGTCCTGTGCTCTGTCCTTCTAAGGGCATTGTAATTTCCCCATTATTCCCAAGTTAAAAAATTTTTTAAAAAAAGTTATAAAAAAAAAAAAGTAATTATAAAAAAAAAAAAATAGCCAAAAACAATCCTGCAGTATAAGTCCATTGGTACTGCAATATTACAAAGTTCACTGATTCAGCAGTATAAGTCCAGTGGTACTGCTATATTACAAAGTTCACTGATTCAGCAGTATAAGTCCAGTGGTACTGCTATATTACAAAGTTCACTGATTCAGCAGTATAAGTCCAGTGGTACTGCTATATTACAAAGTTCACTGATTCAGCAGTATAAGTCCAGTGGTACTGCTATATTACAAAGTTCACTGATTCAGCAGTATAAGTCCAGTGGTACTCTCCTGTGCCGCATATAATTTTTAAAGGCTTTGCCGAGTGTGTGTGGCTTCGGGGTACACTCTCTTGTGCTACATATAATGCAGAACAAAAATTTGGAGGATAAAGTAGGGAAAGATCAAGACCCACTTCCTCCTAATGCTGAAGCTGCTGCCACTAGTCATGACATAGACGATGAAATGTCATCAACGTCGTCTGGCAAGCCCGATGCCCAATCTCCTAGTACAGGGCATGTAAAATCCAAAAAGCCCAAGTTCAGTAAAAGTAGCAAAAAGAGAAACTTAAAATCATCTGAGGAGAAACGTAAAGTTGCCAATATCCCCCCCCCCCACAAAAAAATTGAAAGTGTTATGCTGTCAGCAACAACACAGCAAACAACTCTGCCTTCTAAAGAGAAATTATCACAAATCCCCAAGGCGAGTCCAAGGGTGTTGGTGGTTGCGAAGCCTGACCTTCCTATCACTGTACAGGAAGAGGTGGCTCCTTCCACCATTTGCAGCACGCCCTCTGCATATGCTGGAAGGATCACCCACAGTCCAGTTACAGATTTGGCTAATGAAGGTGTGAATGTTGTACACCGGGAGGAGGATATTGATGTAGCTGGCGCTGAGGAGGATGTTGATGATTATGATGCAGACAGATACCAAATTGCCTTTCTCAATTTCTATTTATATTCTAGATTATATAACGGCTGAATAGTTTTCTATTTTACTCCTAGTGGAGAGGGGATCTGATGCAGACAGATACCAAACTGCCTTTGTCCATTTCTTTGTATATTTGAATTTCTAGTTCTACAGTCTATGCAGGCTGCTTTTTTTATATTCAACTACAAGTGTAGGGCGGGGAGGGGGGGGGGATAGATAGCCACCAAAGTAAAGTGGTCCATTTGATTTCACTTTCTAGCTCCACAGTCTGTGCAGCCTGCTTTTTTTATCTTCAAAGTATTTACAAGCCTTGCAATCTAAATTAACTAGAGGTAGTGACGTGCTAGAACTCCACCCTCTATATGCTGCAGAGGATGGAGGAGCATCAAAAGGCCATTCAAGCCTACACAGCCACCTATGACATAGGAAAAGGAGTGGGGATGCGCCTGAGTCAAGCGCACTGGAGAATGATTTCCGTGTTGTGCAAGGTTCTGCAGCCATTTGAACTTGCCACACGAGAAGTCAGTTCCGACACTGCCAGCTTGAGTCAGGTGATTCCCCTGATCAGGCTTTTGCAGAAGCAGCTGGAGAAAGCGAGAGAGGAGCTGGTACACCATTGCGATTCCACCAAGCATGTAGCTCTTGTGGATGAAGCCCTTCGTACGCTTTGCCAGGATCCGAGGGTGGTCAGTCTTATAAAGTCAGAGGAATACATTCTGCCCACCGTTCTCGATCCTTGGTTTAAAGCGTATGTTGTGTCTCTGTTTCCAGCGGACACAAGTCTACAGCGGTGCAAAGACCTGCTGGTCAGGAGATTGTCCTCTGAAGAGGACCGTGACATGCCACCAGCTCCACCTTCATTTTCATCACTGTTTGTGCAGTTCCAAAAAAGAGGAACTGTCATTTCTATTGCTACCTTCTTTCTTTCTGTATTTCCTGTGTCCTGTGGTCTGTTCTGCTAAGGGCATTGTTATTTATAAGTTATCCAAAAGTTCAAAAAAAACAAATTTATTTTTATAAAAAAAATTATAAAAAATTAATTGAAAAAAAAATAAAAGAAATATTACAAAAAAAATCTAGCTTGTACTGCTATTTAAAAGTCTAACTACGATCATTCACTGTTGCTGTACCCAAAAATAATAGGTACTGCTATTAAAGTACAGTCCAGTGGTACTCTCCTGTGCCGCAGATAATTTGTAAAAGCTTTGCCGAGTGTGTGTAGTAATTAGGTATGTGCACCCGCGACTTTTGGTGTCTCGTGTTTTGTGTTTTGGATTCGGATTTTCTCGATGTTTTGGGTTTGGATTTGTTTCGCAAAACACCTGCCGAAAGATTTTGGTTCGGATTTAAGGTTTTGGATTCGGATTTTTTTTTTAAAAAGCATAAAAAGTTCAAAAATCAAGTTTTTGGGCTTATTTTCACTCCTACGCTACTATTAACCTCAATAACATTCAATAACAATCATTTCCACTAATTTACAGTGTATTCTGAACACCTCACAATATTGTTATTAGTCCAAAACGACGTTGCAACGAGGTATCTTTCTGGACTGCGTAGTGGAGTGGTCCCCACAATATAATAAGAAAACCATCAACTGGTCTTAATCGCACCAAAAAATGTACCTGGACTGCGTAGAGAAGTGGTCACCATAATATAATTTAAAAACCCTGAACTGGTATAATTCGCACCAAAAAATGTATCTGGACTGCGTAGAGGAGTGGTCACCACAATATAATAAGAAAACCATCAACTGGTATGAATCGCACCAAAAAATGTACCTGGACTGCGTAGAGGAGTGGTCAACACAATATAATTTAAAAACCCTGAACTTGTATGATTCGCACCAATAAATGTATCTGGACTGCGTAGAGGAGTAGTCACCACAATATAATAAGAAAACCATCAACTGGTATGAATCGCACCAAAAAATGTACCTGGACTGCGTAGAGGAGTGGTCACCACAATATAATTTAAAAACCCTGAACTTGTATGATTCGCACCAATAAATGTATCTGGACTGCGTAGAGGAGTGGTCACCACAATATAATAAGAAAACCATCAACTGGTATGAATCGCACCAAAAAATGTACCTGGACTGCGTAGAGGAGTGGTCACCACAATATAATTTAAAAACCCTGAATTTGTATGATTCGCACCAATAAATGTATCTGGACTGCGTAGAGGAGTGGTCAACACAATATAATTAATAAAAAACCCTCCACAGGTCTGAATTCCCCCCAAAAAAATTCTGGACTGCGTAGTGGGGTGGCCCCGGTACCCAATTTGATACCGGGGCCACAATATAATTAATACACCCTCAACTGGTCAGAATTCCACCAAACAAGTATCTGGACTGCGTAGTGGGGTGGCCCCGGTACCCAATTTGATACCGGGGCCACAATATAATAAATACACCCTCAACTGGTCAGAAATCCAGGGAACAGATGGCGGACACCGGATGGACGTCTAAAACCAACATAGCAGTTAAGGGCGCAGTTCCTCTTTTTTGTGACTGCACAAACAATTAACGTAGTAATAGAAATTACAGTTTTTGTTTTTGTTTTAAATAGAGAAAGAAAGAAGGTAGTACTAGAAATGGCAGTTTTGTTTTTGTTTTAAATATAGAAAGAAAGAAGGTAGTACTAGAAATGGGAGTTATTTAGCTTCTTTTAAATAGAGAAAGTAAGAAGGTAGTACTAGAAATGGCAGTTGGTTTTTTTTTAAATATAGAAAGAAAGAATGTAGTACTAGAAATGGCATTTATTTTTATTTTTTTAAATAGAGAAAGAAAGAAGGTAGTACTATAAATGTCAGTTATTATTTTTTTTTAAAATATAGAAAGAAAGAAGGTAGCAATAGAAATGGCAGTTCCTCTTTTTTGGAACTGCACAAACAGTGATGAAAAGGAAGGTGGAGCTGGTGGCATGTCACGGTCCTCTTCAGAGGACAATCTCCTGACCAGCAGGTCTTTGCACCGCTGTAGACTTGTGTCCGCCGGAAACAGAGACACAACATACGCTTTAAACCAAGGATCGAGAACAGTGGGCAGAATGTATTCCGCTGACTTTAAAAGACTGACCACCCTCAGATCCTGGCAAAACGTACGAAGGGCTTCATCCACAAGAGCTACATGCTTGGTGGAATCGCAATGGTTTACCAGCTCCTCCCTCACTTTCTCCAGCTGCTTCTGCAAAAGCCTGATCAGGGGAATCACCTGACTCAAGCTGGCAGTGTCGGAACTGACTTCTTGTGTGGCAAGTTCAAATGGCTGCAGAACCTTGCACAACACGGAAATCATTCTCCAGTGCGCTTGACTCAGGCGCATCCCCACTCCTTTTCCTATGTCATAGGTGGCTGTGTAGGCTTGAATGGCCTTTTGATGCTCCTCCATCCTCTGCAGCATATAGAGGGTGGAGTTCTAGCACGTCACTACCTCTAGTTAATTTAGATTGCAAGGCTTGTAAATACTTTGAAGATAAAAAAAGCAGGCTGCACAGACTGTGGAGCTAGAAAGTGAAATTAAATGGAGCACGTTACTTTGGTGGCTATCTATGCCCCCCCCCCGCCCTACACTTGTAGTTGAATATAAAAAAAGCAGCCTGCATAGACTGTAGAACTAGAAATTCAAATATACAAAGAAATGGACAAAGGCTGTTTGGTATCTGTCTGCATCAGATCCCCTCTCCACTAGGAGTAAAATAGAAAACTATTCAGCCGTTATATAATCTATAATATAAATAGAAATTGAGAAAGGCAATTTGGTATCTGTCTGCATCATAATCATCAACATCCTCCTCAGCGCCAGCTACATCAATATCCTCCTCCCGGTGTACAACATTCACACCTTCATTAGCCAAATCTGTAACTGGACTGTGGGTGATCCTTCCAGCATATGCAGAGGGCGTGCTGCAAATGCTAGATGGAGTCACCTCTTCCCGTACAGTGATGGGAAGGTCAGGCTTCACAACCACCAACACCCTTGGACTCGCCTTGGGGATTTGTGATGTCATCTGTTTAGAAGGCAGAGTTCTTTGCTGTTTTGTTGTTGTTGCTGACAGCATAACTCTCTTAAATTTTTTGTAGGGGGGGGAGGAGGAGGGCTTAGATCCTTGGGTGAAGCTGGACCACTAGTCATGAACACGGGCCAGGGCTTAAGCCGTTCCTTGCCACTACGTGTTGTAAATGGCATATTGCCAACTTTACGTTTCTACTCAGATGATTTTAAGTTTCTCTTTTTGCTATTTTTTGAGAACTTCGGCTTTTTGGATTTTACATGCCCTGTACTAGGAGATTGGGCATCGGGCTTGCTAGACGACGTTGATGGCATTTCATCGTCTATGTCATGACTAGTGGCAGCAGCTTCAGCATTAGGAGGAAGTGGGTCTTGATCTTTCCCTACTTTATGCTCCAAATTTTGGTTTTCCATTATATGTAGCACAAGAGAGCGTACCCCTAAGCAACACACACTCGGCAAAGCCTTTAAAAACTATATGCGGCACAGGAGAGTACCACTGGACTTATACTGCTGAATCAGTGAACTTTGTAATATATCAGTACCACTGGACTTATACTGCTGAATCAGTGAACTTCGTAATATATCAGTACCACTGGACTTATACTGCTGAATCAGTGAACTTGGTAATATATCAGTACCACTGGACTTATACTGCTGAATCAGTGAACTTTGTAATAGCAGTACCACTGGACTTATACTGCTGAATCAGTGAACTTTGTAATATATCAGTACCATTGGACTTATACTGCTGAATCAGTGAACTTTGTAATATATCAGTACCACTGGACTAATACTGCTGAATCAGTGAACTTTGTAATATATCAGTACCACTGGACTTATACTGCTGAATCAGTGAACTTTGTAATAGCAGTACCACTGGACTTATACTGCTGAATCAGTGAACTTTGTAATATATCAGTACCACTGGACTTATACTGCTGAATCAGTGAACTTTGTAATAGCAGTACCACTGGACTTATTCTGCTGAATCAGTGAACTTTGTAATAGCAGTACCACTGGACTTATACTGCTGAATCAGTGAACTTGGTAATATATCAGTACCACTGGACTTATACTGCTGAATCAGTGAACTTTGTAATAGCAGTACCATTGGACTTATACTGCTGAATCAGTGAACTTTGTAATAGCAGTACCACTGGACTTATACTGCTGAATCAGTGAACTTTGTAATATATCAGTACCACTGGACTTATACTGCTGAATCAGTGAATTTTGTAATAGCAGTACCACTGGACTTATACTGCTGAATCAGTGAACTTTGTAATAGCGGTACCACTGGACTTATACTGCTGAATCAGTGAACTTTGTAATATATCAGTACCACTGGACTTATACTGCTGAATCAGTGAACTTTGTAATAGCAGTACCACTGGACTTATACTGCTGAATCAGTGAACTTGGTAATATTGCAGTACCACTGGACTTATACTGCTGAATCAGTGAACTTTGTAATAGCAGTACCACTGGACTTATTCTGCTGAATCAGTGAACTTTGTAATAGCAGTACCACTGGACTTATACTGCTGAATCAGTGAACTTTGTAATATATCAGTACCACTGGACTTATACTGCTGAATCAGTGAACTTTGTAATATATCAGTACCACTGGACTTATACTGCTGAATCAGTGAACTTTGTAATAGCAGTACCACTGGACTTATACTGCTGAATCAGTGAACTTGGTAATATTGCAGTACCACTGGACTTATACTGCTGAATCAGTGAACTTTGTAATAGCAGTACCACTGGACTTATTCTGCTGAATCAGTGAACTTTGTAATAGCAGTACCACTGGACTTATACTGCTGAATCAGTGAACTTTGTAATATATCAGTACCACTGGACTTATACTGCTGAATCAGTGAACTTTGTAATAGCAGTACCACTGGACTTATACTGCTGAATCAGTGAACTTGGTAATATTGCAGTACCAATGGGCTTATACTGCAGGATTGGTTTTGCAAATTTGTTGTAATTAATTTTTTTTTTTATTTTTTTTTTGTATTTTTTTTATAACTTTTTTTGATTTTTTTAAACACTTGGGAATAATGGGGAAATAAAGAACTATGCCCTTAGAAGCACAGAGCACAGGACACAGCACCACTGGACTGAACAGGACACAGCACAGGACCCAGCAGCACCACTGAACTCAAAATTGACAGAGCACAGCACACAACACCACTGGACTGATACTGCAGAATGTGTGAACTTTGTAATATTGCAGTACCACTCGACTTTTACTGCTGAATGTGTGAACTTGGTAATATTGCAGTACCAATGGGCTTATACTGCAGGATTGGTTTTGCAAATTTTGTTGTAATTAAAAAAAAATTTAATTAGTTTTTTGTATTTTTTTTTATAACTTTTTTTTAATTTTTTTAAACACTTGGGAATATTGGGGAAATAAGAACTATGCCCTTAGAAGCACAGAGCACAGGACACAGGACCACTGGACTGAACAGGACACAGCACAGGACCCAGCTGCACTACTGAATTCAAAATTGACAGAGCACAGCACACAGCACCACTGGACTGATACTGCAGAACACAGCACAGCATAGCACAGCACAGAACTAAACAGCACAGCACAGAACTAAACAGCACAGCACGAGATCTACCAGGACAGAGGACCACCTAACACACCCTCCCTCTACCCTGATCAATGCCCGAGTGAAGATGGCGGCGACTAGCGGGGAATTTATAGGTTCCGAGTATCGCGAGATCCGACAGCGGGATTATGACTCCGAGCCTCGGTTTCAAGTTTTCATTTGGCGCCAATACCCGGATCTGTCTCGGATCCGACTCGGATCGGCAACGTTCGGGTGGGCTCGGATTCAGGAAATCCGAGTGCGCTCATCTCTAGTAGTTATGTATCACAGGTTTTAAGAAGAGGCACAACACTGACAACCTGTTAGAGAAACTGAGGGCAATAATCTCTCTGTGGCTCACCCTACTTAGACTCTCCTGGGGATTCGAATAACTGCCATTTCTATTACTACCTTCTTTCTTTCTCTATTTAAAAAAAACTAAATAACTGCCATTTCTAGTACTACCTTCTTTCTTTCTATATTTAAAACAAAAAAAAACCTGTCATTTCTATTACTACGTTAATTGTTTGTGCAGTCACAAAGAGGAGGAACTGCGCCCTTAACTGCTATGTTAGTTTTAGATGTCCATCCGGTGTCCGCCATCTGTTCCCTGGAATTCAGAACAGTTGAGGGTTTTATTATTATATTGTGGCCCCGGTATCAAATTGGGTACCGGGGCCACCCCACTACGCAGTCCAGATACTTGTTTGGTGGAATTCAGACCAGTTGAGGGTTTTTTTATTATATTGTGGGGACCACTCCACTACGCAGTCCAGATACTTTTTTGGTGGAATTCAGACCAGTTGAGGGTTTTTTTATTATATTGTGGGGACCACTCCACTACGCAGTCCAGATACTTTTTTGGTGGAATTCAGACCAGTTGAGGGTTTTTTTATTATATTGTGGGACCACTCCACTACGCAGTCCAGATACTTTTTTGGTGGAATTCAGACCAGTTGAGGGTGATATATTGTGGCCCCGGTACCAAATTGTGTACCGGGACTACTGCACTATACAGTCCAGAAAGCTACCTCTGTGAAACGTTTTGGACTAAAAACAATATTGTGAGGTGTGAGGTGTTCAGAATAGACTGGGAATTAGTGGAAATGATTGTTAATGAATGTTATTGAGGTTAATAATAGCGTAGGAGTGAAAATAAACCAAAAAACTTGATTTTAACACTTTTTATGTTTTTTTCAAAATAAATGCGAATCCAAAACCTTAAATCCGAACCAAAACCTTTCGTCAGGTGTTTTGCGAAACAAATCCGAACCCAAAACCTCAAGCAAATCCGAATCCAAAACACAAAACACCAAAAGTGGCCGGTGCACATCCCTATTAAAAACCTATAAAAACCTTGGCCAGCTCACAGCCAATCAGGTCGACCACAGGAAGAATAGGAAAAATCCCATCACGCCCCCACTAAAAGCGATGAGCAGCAGAGCCCTGGGTCCACCACTTTAGAAAAGAAAAAGAGGTAGAGCAGAGCTGCGGAAAAGGGACAAAACAAAATGGTTAAACAACAGGTATAACTATTGGACTTTCACCTGCCCAAGGCCTGAATGGATGCCATAGATGCCCCTACTGTTGCTGCAGCAGTAGCCGCCCCAATACGGAAGGAATGAGTCCCGAAATCCGAGGGATGTAAGCCTAAGCATAACATTGCACGCTTGAGTAACTTGTGAAATTGAAACTTCGTAAGAGGTGACCCATCCCTGTGAACCAACCAAACTTTGGCCTGAATGGGACGCAACTCTGCTATCCTATGATAAATGAACAGGGCAAACAACCTGATCTCGTTGACTCACCATAGAGAACCAATGGCCTTTACCCACCTGGTCTGTTTTTGATCTAACTATTTTACACTGTATACTATTGGGATTTAGAATGACATTTCTTTACAAAATGGCTTCCTCTATCTTACTTTTGGATTGTGCCACCAACTTGCTAACTCTAAGAGCTCCGTGGTAGGCCATAGATAAAGCATTGCTAAAAAGGGTAACTTCGTAATGATTTACGGCAACCTGAGTCAACGCTAAAATGATACAAGTCCAGGTAATGAAGTACCAGCAAATGTAACAAGTTAACTGCTGTTCTAAAAGATGCACTCTGATGGTTGATTGCCTGAACCACGCCAAATACTCTATATATCCAAATCCACCCTGATCTCGCCGTTAAGTGTAATATGGAAATGAGGTCTAATCTGACCCATGGAAGCCAGCTGAAGCTTTTTGCTAAAAATTCTCCCCATAGGGATCACCCTACAAGCAAAATTAAAAGACCCCAAAACAGTTTGGATCTCCTGTAACGTGTTAAGGGGAGAAGTCAGGGTACTGGATATCAAGTTCTCCAATTTTACGATCTTATCCCTTGGCAAGCGTCAGGAACCTTCTACCGTATCGATTTCTATCACCAGAAAAGAAAGGCACATTGAGAGTCCCTCTGTCTTGTCTCGAGCTATAGGAACATCCATCAGGAAAAATAGAGCCTGCGCTGAATATAACGTATCCCTGCATAGTGTGGAGTTGGACGGCCCCACAAATAGAAATACTGTCAATACTGCGGCCTCTTCCAAAACCGGGGGCACTACTCGAACACTCTTTGGCTGGGTGTGGTCTGTGACAATTGGAACATATGTGCCTATACTTACAGGAATCGTCCCTCCCACAAGACGCGTTGTTAAACGTGAAGCATTTGTTTTTGGTAATTGGGGAGCACTTTGTCTCCCTCTTGCTGAAACCGATTCGCAATCCCCCCTTGACCTAGACTGAGGCTCGCCCGGTTGAGTTTCATCCAGATCTCTACGTCTCTACAACCTAAAGGCATGTCTATCTGCCCGCTCACCTTCTCACGAAACTATTCACCATATTTGCTCCACGTACCTGGACGGTCACAAATGTACATATCATTAATGAGGTGTAAATATTTCCAGACTTCTACGCTGGCCTCATGCCTGGTTTCTAGATAACACGCTAAGAAGGCGCAAAACCCTGCAATCCAGTTGAGGAAAGTTTTAAAGGATTCCTCTCCAATGCCCCCTTTTGCGCATGCTGCGTCTAAATCCTTTTTTGCCAATAGCGTTGGTTCAAATGTTCACGTATAATCCCTGTTTGATGTGATCCCTAATGCTAGGCCGCAAACCGAACAAAAGGGACGTATTCTCACACCTGACCATTGGACCTGCCGCTGTATAAATGGGACTTATTGTATCTGAAATGTGTGTTCAAAATCTTAATTAACTTATGGGGGCCTTACGCCGTGAGAATTACCTTACCCTTCACCAGATCACAGACCCAATACCCAGAATTTGCCAACAAGAATTACTCCTTACCCTACCCCAGCCATTTGCTACACACATCAATTTCCATCACCATCAGGTACCGAACACCATGCTGCAGGAGAGGGTCAGTCAAACGTGGTGTTGTTAGGTTCATCAGGCTTAGATTCCAGGGGGCGGCCACCTCCCCCGGGGTTTTTACCGCATTTCCAGCCGCAGTCAAAAGAACTATCAGTTAGGGTTCATACCACCCCTGCCTTCCAACCAGTTAGTTGCTACGGATGCTAACATCTCCCTGTCTTCAGCATTACAGGTGGTTATGGCTGAGCCGGAAAAAACAGCGAGTCAGAGGTTGTCCTCGGCAGAACATCAAGCAATATCGGTCGTCTCTGGACTCCAAGCGGCTTCAGTCATCCAGACTGCTTCGGGGATGCAAAAAGAGAGGACACTTACGCAAGTGGTGGCTGGGCATTCAGAGGAGGGAGAAGCAGTACCTTTGACTTCTGAGGCTTTTACAGGACAACAGGCAGCGGCAGCAGCTAACTGTGAGTCTGGTGATTTGGATATTACACATGAACGTACACCTAACCCTCCGGTTTCTACCACAAGTGGTCCTGTCCTTGTCGGAATGGGACCTTAAATAAAAGACCTCTGGGTCGCAACATTTCTTCAGAAAATTTTTTTCCTCCCTTCTGTAAAACTTTTTTAGCCTGGCATCCCTAGCAATAAACCTATCCCTTACATATGTTTTGAAGGCGTCCCACAATATGCCTGCAAGGATTCACAACACTAACTTCAGATGACAACTCTCAAAAAACAATTACTGAGGATTCAAAACAATAGCTCTAGATGACAGCTGTCAGAAAACAATTACTAGGAGGATTCACAACACTTGCTCCAAATGACAGCTGTCCGATAACTATTCACGACAGCTACAAACACATTTTCTCAATTTGTGTAATCAGCATTCTGCCAACAGCAATCTAGCTAGTACTTCACTTGGACTACTACACAGCTTTCTTTACTCTGCAATCAGTGAAAAAGTCAAGTCAATCATAACAATTTATCTCACCTGTTTGTAGCCTTTATAAAGTCCCTCAGTTCTACCAACCCTTTGCAGGAGCAAAGTATTGTTTTCGAACTGTTAGGATATTGGAACTCTAACTCTGGTGAGCATGAATCACCGACTGTGTATGTTGTCATTACCTTTGCAGGTATGGTGAACATGAGTCACACTAATTGACTTGACCTAATTGGACCTTTGGGGCTTAAAATCCCCTCCTGTTCAATGCAATCTTTGTCAGTGATAGAAGTTACTCTGGACAGATGGTTCTGAGACTCCTAAGTTACCGGTTTTTGCTTCAACTCTGACTTTGTACCATGACAAATATCATTACTTCTCCAACTCAACTTTTGGCATCCAGCTTTCTTTGAATTCGTCTGTGAGTATTGCAGCTTGAACATAGAACTACTTATATGAAACAATTGTCTGCTGACTAGGAAACAAATCTTTCTACATCACTGCTTACTGATACTGCACGGAGGGACTCTTGTCTCGTCTCAGTTGTGCTTGGACTTTTGCAACCTTCAGGTGATCAGGAATGTTGGATATCCTCAATTTCTAAGATTGCATCAATGAGTACTATTGTCTACTATCAGAACTATTATACTGTTTGAAGTACTACAGACTGCCATTGTCTCTGAAGATCTTTTATTACTACATCACTATTCTACCTTCTACAATCCTTTGACTTCAGATTATACCTTACAAACAGCCCTCTCTGGACTTAGTGGCTTGGCTGTACATGTGTGTCAGGTAGCTCCCCAGCCAAGTGGTTATTTCCTGGGAGCTGCCAGCATCGTGACAATATGATAAGAAGGACAATAGGTCTAATAGGACATTAGAAAAGGATTTGGATGGGTGGTCATTTAAACAATTTTTTGTGGGAATACCCAATTTTTATATGCTCGAGAAGCAAAAAAACATATGGAGATGTAACCTTTTATAATTTTTATGTTATTCTTCTAAACCTAATATCAGGAAATAGCAGGGGGGTAATAAACTCATTTTAACCTGATATGGGAGGGCCAGAAATAAAGATTTTTCCCTATAATGAAGTTTCACTTCCTAAGAATGATGGAAGCAGCGCACTTGGAAAAACAATCCTCATTTTATAATCTTCACTTGAACCACTTCAGATGCCATTGTTTTCTGAGAGGAGCGAATACACAGGTATCAATCAGGTTTTCAATGGCAACTGGTGCGATGATCAGGAAGTCAGAAACAGAATTAAATTATTTGTATGCTAGACCTTCAAGCTGTCACCAATCAAGTGATGGCAAGTCCTCAACATTTTCAAATTTCCTTGGACATGTAAATTGCATTTTCAAAATATAAGCACATTTATACAGGTTTTATTTTTTTTTTATCTTTAGAAATGTGTTAATCAAAAAACACAGGGTATCAAAATCTACATATTCAATAAAAAAAGCAAACATAAAACAAATTAACAATATAAATTAAATATACTGTAGCATCTAAAGAATATTTGTGCTCCAAAAGAAAAGTTGTACATTCAGCTAAATATGTTAGGTTAACATTGTGTGGAGAAGCACTGACATCTAGTGTTTGGTATGGCAAATATTTAGTTGATTATGCTTCAAGTAAAATAGTAAAAAATAATTATATATATACATATACATACATATATATATATTAGGGATGTGCACCGGCCACTTTTGGTGTCTCGTGTTTTGTGTTTTGGATTCGGATTTGCTTGAGGTTTTGGGTTCGGATTTGTTTCGCAAAACACCTGACGAAAGGTTTTGGTTCGGATTTAAGGTTTTGGATTCGGATTTATTTTGAAAAAAACATAAAAAGTGTTAAAATCAAGTTTTTTGGTTTATTTTCACTCCTACGCTATTATTAACCTCAATAACATTCAATAACAATCATTTCCACTAATTCCCAGTCTATTCTGAACACTGAACACCTCACAATATTGTTTTTAGTCCAAAGCGTTTCACCGAGGTAGCTTTCTGGACTGCATAGTGCAGTGGTCCCAGTACACAATTTGGTACCGGGGCCACAATACCTCCTCCAACTTTCAAGTGTAGTGTTTATAATTTATAAAAACTACAGTAGTTATAGCACGTCAATAACTCTTGTTTTAGACGACCATGGTACAGAGCATTCATCATTGAGATCCCATCAAGTATGTGAAAGACAGACAGCGTCGAAGTGTTATTTGTTGACTTTGTTAACCAAAAAATTGTCTCTGTTGCAAATATTCGTGCAATGAAGAGTGACTTTTTCATTTAAAGGCTCAAGCTTTCAAGTGTAGTGTTAATAAGTTATAAACACTACAGTAGTTCAAGCACGTCAATACTAGGGATGTGCACCGGCGACTTTTGGTGTCTCGTGTTTTGTGTTTTGGATTCGGATTTTCTTGAGGTTTTGGGTTCGGATTTGTTTCGCAAAACACCTGCCGAAAGGTTTTGGTTCGGATTTAAGGTTTTGGATTCAGATTTTTTTTGAAAAAAGCATAAAAAGTTAAAAAATCAAGTTTTTGGGCTTATTTTCACTCCTACGCTATTATTAACCTCAATAACATTCAATAACAATCATTTTCACTAATTTACAGTGTATTCTGAACACCTCACAATATTGTTATTAGTCCAAAACATTACAACGAGGTATCTTTCTGGACTGCGTAGTGGAGTGGTCCCCACAATATAATAAGAAAACCATCAACTGATCTGAATCGCACCAAAAAATGTACCTGGACTGCGTAGAGGAGTGGTCACCACAATATAATTTAAAAACCCTGAACTGGTCTGAATCGCACCAAAAAATGTACCTGGACTGCGTAGAGGAGTGGTCACCACAATGTAATTTAAAAACCCTGAACTGGTCTTAATCGCACCAAAAAATGTATCTGGACTGCGTAGAGGAGTGGTCACCACAATATAATAAGAAAACCATCAACTGGTCTGAATCGCACCAAAAAATGTACCTGGACTGCGTAGAGGAGTGGTCACCACAATATAATTTAAAAACCCTGAACTGGTCTTAATCGCACCAAAAAATGTATTTGGACTGCGTAGAAGAGTGGTCCCTACAATATAATTAAAAAACCCTCCATGGGTCTGAATTCTAAAAAAAAAGTTTCTTGACTGCATAGTGTAGTGGCCCCAGTACTAAATTTGGTACCGGGGCCACAATACCTCCTCCAACTTCCAAGTGTAGTGTTTATAACATATAACACTACAGTAATTCTAGCACATCAATACCTCTTGTTTTAAATAATGACAGAGCATTTTACTTTTGGTTTAATTTTTGGAATTTGTTGACATTTTGTTTTACTTTTTGAACATGGCAAACGACTGTTGAATGATCACATAATCCAAAAAAAAGAGTTGCAAGATGAAATTGTCCTTGGGCCCTCCCAACCACCCTTATGTTGTTGAAATAGGACATGCACACTTTAACAAACCAATCATTTCAGCGACAGGGCCTACCAAACAACTGTGGCTGAAATGATTGGTTTGTTTGGGCCCCCACACCAAAAAAACTATTCATCTCTCCCTGTACAAAATAAACAGGCTCTACTGAGGCAAGATGTCGTCCTCATCCTCAACCTCTGATTCCTCTTCCCCTACAGTGTGTACTTCCTCCTCCTCACACATTATCAATTCGTCCCCGCTGGACTCCACAACCACAGGTCCCTCTGTACTATCTGGAGGGCAGTGCTGTACTTCATTGAGGAATTGATTATTCATTTTTATAAACATCATTTTTTCAACGTTCTGAGGAAGCAACCTCCTTCGCCGCTCACTGACCAGGTTCCCCGCTGCACTAAAAACTCTTTCGGAGTACACACTGGAGGGGGGACAACTCAGATAAAATAGAGGCAGTTTGAACAGGGGCTTCCAAACTGCCTTTTTTTCCTGCCAGTAACAATATGGACTGTCTGACATGTCTATTTGGATGGTGTCAGCAAAATAATCCTCCACCATTTTTTCAATTGTGACAGCATCCAATGCAGCGACAGTAGACATGTCTGCAATGGTTGGCAGGTCCTTCAGTCCGGACCAGATGTTATCAGCATCCCCGCCAGCGGCTCTTTTAGGAAAACTGAGCTTTTTCCTCGCAGCCATAGATGTGGAAGAAAATGAGGGTGGAGCTGTTGGCATGTCACAGTCCTCTTCAGAGGACAATCTCCTGACCAGCAGGTCTTTGCACCGCTGTAGACTTGTGTCCGCCGGAAACAGAGACACAACATACGCTTTAAACCGAGGATCGAGCACGGTGGCCAGAATGTATTCCTCTGACTTTAAAAGAGTGACCACCCTCGGATCCTGGCAAAGCGTACGAAGGGCTACATCCACAAGAGCTACATGCTTGGTGTAATCACAATGGTTTACCAGCTCCTCCCTCACTTTCTCCAGCTGCTTCTGCAACAGCCTGATCAGGGGAATCACCTGACTCAAGCTGGCAGTGTCGGAACTGACTTCTCGTGTGGCAAGTTCAAACGGCTGGAGAACCTTGCACAACACGGAAATCAGTCTCCACTGCGCTTGACTCAGGCGCATCCCCACTGCTTTGCCTATGTCGTAGGTGGCTGTGTAGGCCTAAATGGCCTTTTGCTGCTCCTCCATCCTCTGCAGCATATAGAGGGTGGAGTTCCAGCGCGTCACAACATCTTGTTTGAGGTGATGGCAGGGCAGGTTCATGGTTTTTTGATGTTGCTCGAGTCTGCGGTAGGCAGTGGCAGAATGCCGAAAGTGTCCAGCAATTTTGCGCGCCACCGCAAGCATCTCCTGCACACCCCTGTCACTCTTTAGGTAATGCTGCACCACCAAATTAATGGTGTGGGCAAAAGATGGGACGTGCTGGAAATTGCCCATATTTAATGCCCGCACAATGTTACTGGCATTGTCTGACACCACAAATCCCCATGAGAGTCTAAGTGGGGTAAGCCACTGGGAGATAATTTCCCTCAGTTTCTCTAATATGTTATCAGCGTTGTGCCTCTTATTAAAGCCTGTAATACACAATGTTGCCTGCCTTTGCACGAGCAGCCATTTTGTAGATGCTGCTACTGATGCAGCTGTTGCTGTTGCTGCGGAAGTGGATGCATCTACCCAGTGGGCTGTCACAGTCATATAGTCCTTTGTTTGCCCAGAACCACTTGTCCACATGTCCGTGGTTAAGTGGACAGTGGGTACAACCGCATTTTTTAGAGCACTGAGGACACTTTTTTGTACTTCTCTGTACATCCCGGGTATCGCCTGCCTAGTGAAGTGGAATCTCGACGGGATTTGGTACCGGGGACACAATACCTCCATCAACCCTCTAAATCCCACTCCACTGATGGCGGACACCGGGCGCACGTCTAACACCAACATTGCAGTTACAGCTGCAGTTATACGCTTTGCAATAGGGTGACTACTATCGTATTTTGTGGTCATGGCAAACGACTGTTGGACGGTCAATTGTTTTGTGATAGACTTAGTGGTCTTACGACTTCAACTCTGGGAAGATGACCGACTAACAGCAGCAACAGCAGCAGTGGCAGTAGTAGGCGTACCGCTGCAGGATTCCTCGGATGAATACCGTATTGAAGAGGACTCAGTCTGGCTGCTGACTTGGGCTGCAGGACTGAATCTGATGGAGATCGTGGAGGAAGTTGACGAGGAGGGTGTTGCTGGTGTGTATCTAACTGGACCACGGAATTTAGGTGTCCCTGTACCGATGACGGTCCAAGCCCCAGTTCCTGAACTAACCACTGAACTATGAAGGTTATTCAGGTGACGTATAAGGGAGAATGTCCCTAGGTGGGCAAGATCCTTACCCATGCTTATTTGAGCTTTACATAAGATACATATGGCCATACATTGGTTGTCCGGATTTGGATAAAAATAGCTCCAGACCGAAGAGGTGCATTTTTTGGTCTTCTGACCAGGCATGACGATGGGCTTTTTCATCCCATGGACATCAGCTGTTTCCCCCTCTGGTGCCTCATTTTCAATAACCACATCACCATCCTCATCATCAAGTTCCTCCACAGCGCCAGCTACATCATCAATAGCCTCCTCCCGAGCCACCTCTTCCCGTACAGTGATGGGAAGGTCAGGCTTGACAACCACCAACACCCTTGGACTCGCCTTGGGGATTTGTGATAATTTCTCTTTAGAAGGCAGAGTTGTTTGCTGTTTTGTTGCTGACAGCATAACTCTCTTCAATTTTTTGTAGGGGGGGGAGGAGGAGGAGGGCTAAGATCCTTGGGTGAAGCTGAACCACTAGTCATGAACACGGGCCAGGGCCTAAGCCGTTCCTTGCCACTACGTGTCGTAAATGGCATATTGGCAACTTTACGTTTCTCCACAGATGATTTTAAGTTTCTCTTTTTGCTAATTTTACTTAACTTGGGCTTTTTGGATTTTACATGCCCTGTACTAGGAGATTGGGCATCGGGCTTGGAAGACGACATTGATGGCATTTCATCGTCTATGTCATGACTAGTGGCAGCAGCTTCAGCATTAGGAGGAAGTGGGTCTTGATCTTTCCCTACTTTATCCTCCAAATTTTTGGTCTCCATTATATGTAGCACAAGATACTGCAGAATGTCTGAACTTGGTAATATTGCAGTACCACTGGGCTTATACTGCAGGATTGGTTTTGCAAATTTTGTTGTAATTAATTATTTTTTGGTTATTTTTTTGTATTTTTTTTTATAACTTTTTTTTAATTTTTTAAACACTTGGGAGTAATGGGGAAATAAAGAACTATGCCCTTAGAAGCACAGAGCACAGGACACAGCACCACTGGACTGAACAGGACACAGCACAGGACCCAGTAGCACCACTGAACTCAAAATTGACAGAGCACAGCACACAGCACCAATGGACTGATACTGCAGAATGTGTGAACTTTGTAATATTGCAGTACCACTGGACTTTTACTGCTGAATGTGTGAACTTGGTAATATTGCAGTACCAATGGGCTTATACTGCAGGATTGGTTTTGCAAATTTTGTTGTAATTAAAAAAAAATTTTATTATTTTTTTGTATTTTTTTTTAAAAGTTTTTTTTAATTTTTTAAACACTTGGGAATAATGGGGAAATAAAGAACTATGCCCTTAGAAGCACAGAGCACAGGACCCAGCAGCACCACTGAACTCAAAATTGACAGAGCACAGCACAACACCACTGGACTGATACTGCAGAACATAGCACAGCACAGCACAGAACTAAACAGCACAGCACGAGATCTACCAGAACAGAGGACCACCTAACACACCCTCCCTCTACCCTGATCAATGCCCGAGTGAAGATGGCGGCGACTAGCGGGGAATTTATAGGATCCGAGTATCGCGAGATCCGACAGCGGGATTATGACTCCGAGCCTCGGTTTCAGGTTTTCATTTGGCGCCAATACCCGGATCTGTCTCGGATCCGACTCGTATCGGAAACGTTTGGGTGGGCTCGGATTCAGGAAATCCGAGTGCGCTCATCTCTAGTCAATACCTCTTGTTTTAGACGACCATGGTACAGAGAATTCATCATTGAGATCCCATCAAGTATGTGAAAGACAGACAGGGTCGAAGTGTTATTTGTTGACTTTGTTAACAAAAAAACTGTCCCTGTTGCAAATATTCGTGCAATGAAGAGTGACTTTTTTATTTAAAGGCTCAAGCTTTCAAGTGTAGTGTTTATAACTTATAAACACTACAGTAGTTCAAGCACGTCAATACCTCTTGTTTTAGACGACCATGGGAGAGAGCATTTATCATTGAGATCCCATCAAGTATGTGAAAGACAGACAGGGTCGAAGTGTTATTTGTTGACTTTGTTAACAAAAAAACTGTCCCTGTTGCAAATATTCGTGCAATGAAGAGTGACCTTTTTCATTTAAAGGCTCAAGCTTTCAAGTGTAGTGTTTATAACTTATAAACTGGACCACTAGTCATGAACACGGGCCAGGGCCTAAGCCGTTCCTTGCCACTACGTGTCGTAAATGGCATATTGCCAACTTTACGTTTCTCCTCAGATGATTTTAAGTTTCTCTTTTTGCTACTTTTTGAGAACTTGGGTTTTTGGATTTTACATGCCCTGTACTAGGAGATTTGGCATCGGGCTTGCCAGACGACGTTGATGGCATTTCATCGTCTATGTCATGACTAGTGGCAGCAGCTTCAGCATTAGGAGGAAGTGGGTCTTGATCTTTCCCTACTTTATCCTCCAAATTTTTGTTTTCCATTATATGTAGCACAAGAGAGCGTACCCCTAAGCCACACACACTCCGCAAAGCCTTTAAAAATTATATGTGGCATAGGAGAGTAGCACTGGACTTATACTGCTGAATCAGTGAACTTTGTAATAGCAGTACCACTGGACTTATACTGCTGAATCAGTGAACTTTGTAATATAGCAGTACCACTGGACTTATACTGCAGAATCAGTGAACTTTGTAATATTGCAGTACCACTGGACTTATACTGCTGAATCAGTGAACTTTCTAATATTGCAGTACCACTGGACTTATACTGCTGAATCAGTGAACTTTGTAGTATATCAGTACCACTGGACTTATACTGCTGAATCAGTGAACTTTGTAATATTGCAGTACCACTGGACTTATACTGCAGA